>NC_092689.1:36015423-36315423 GCF_964275005.1 Diadema setosum
CAAATGAAATAGTGTGGAATATAGAATGAAAGAGGAAGTGCCGCAAGGCGCAAAACTACACTATCCTATGACACTATCGGATGTTTAGGGGGAAAAAAAGGAAAAATCTTTTGCCTATATCTTGCTCCACTGCGGACGGATTTCCGGAGCCCCCGATCCTACTGTGTCCTGTTACGCGCATCGCTGCCCTGCGAGGCAGGCTTCGTGGTCGGTCCCATGCATGACATTTGCATTCATTCGAAAATCCCTCGCCTTCTTCTCGGAATAACTCGTCCCCAGCTCCAAACACTTTTCACATCAAGGGAAGATATTGAAGAGGGGTGATTTTTGTAAAAGGGAGTGGGGGGGAGGACTGTTTGTGCGAAGGCTATCATTTTGCACATTTCCACATTCTGAGAAAGCACATGCATAATGTGTGCATAATGACGTGTGCATGCGCATGTGCTCGAGTGCGTGCGTGCTTTGTGTTTGTATGTAAGCTGTAAGAACTCACCCCCCCCCCCCCAAATCAGGTAATAAAATATGTGTGATTTGTCATTGATTGTATGGAGAGCTATTAGAAAATAGTTGCTTGAAACAAATCATATCAGCAGGTCATTCAGAAGGAGAAATCTACTCTAAAACACCAAAGTATACATATGACAAATTGATTTTACCAAATTCGTCTCCAAAACTGCAGGATGATTGTTGTTGTTGATTTCTGTAAACAGGAAACAGTGTAATATAAGGTAGAAACGCTTTCTGGCAATAGCTTAACTCTCTAACTTTTAACTTTCTGTGCCTTTTTTTTTTTAAACAGAGTGTTGTTTTCTAGAGTCCTGCATTGTTGTCGTTGGTGTTGTCAATACTGTTTCTTTTTTTCGGCTAAAGGATGGCCCCTCAAAGTAAAAAGAGTATAGGGCATTTTTTGTTTGTTTGTGGTGAATTAAGTCATCCAGTATGACAAAACCGTGGCAGAAGAGAGAGGCAAGATCCGCATGTTAGACCTCTCCCCCCCCCCCTCTCCCTCTGTCTTTCTGTTTGATGTCTCTCTCTGTCTGTCCCTGTGTCTGTCTCTCTTTTGGTGACGTTTTATTTCCGAAGCAGGAGAAGATGATGTTCAAGGCCTCCCTGCCGTCCACTGGTATTGATCGATACGCCGTATTGTGGGGCTCCGTCCCTGCAAATGGATTCCCCGAATTGACCAAGTGTGCAAATTAAATGATTTATAGCGTCAAATTACGCACAAGTTTCCGCCACCATGGAAGTCAATTTCACACCGAGCGTGTGGCTTGATGTATGCTCGGCAGTCAGCCGGCAAACCGCGCCGCAGCACCGTCGTCTCGGCTTCGGACGCTCCCCCGATGTTCAGATGAAGAAATATACCGAGGAAAACATGATGGACAGTGTACGCCTCTGCTATACACTCACAATTTTCCTCTCTCTTTCTCTTCAAAATAGCTTGACGCGTCATTTTCATTAAATCCCCTCACATAAATTCATGAGTAAAAGAAAAAAAAACCCAACCCTTAGACACAACAGGAAACATGAACTAAAATTCTTGTCAAGACAAAAGAGCGGCGTACTTACTCGTTCCCAGTTTGCCAATCAGCTTAATTCTACGATAAGGGGGAGGGAGATCAGTTCTATTAATGTCCAATTAGAAATGACAGTTTATCCCGTCACACACATTTTCGAAATGTATCAATAACGCGGGCTGTCTTAATGCCGCTTGTCTTGGATGTTAATCCCCGGGGCGGTGTCTCCGATGCGGCGGATCTCATCGAGATTTCGGTTAAATGACGGAAGTAAATCCCCGCGATAACAAACGCTAATTCTCGTTAGCGTTTTTGAATCTGAAGAGCAGCAGTTAGGACACCAACCATCAATCCCCATTCTGGCAATTACGGAGCAAACTTGAGGCTAATAATGATTGAAGTCATGGTACAGTGTCCATCAAAGGCAGGAACTGCCATTTTTTGTGTGTATGTAAATCTGTCTGTTTTTGTTTTTGTTTTTCGATAATATATCCATTTTTTCCACCAAAATTAATCTTCAGGATGCACATCTTTGAATCAGAAATGGAAAGAAAGTCATCAAAGCCAAAACTGCTTGAAGGTTCGGCAACTAAAAGGTAATTCTGTTTTCCATTACAGGACTTAATCCGTTGCCTTATTACTTCTATATATATATATGTAATAAAATTGAGAATTGCTGTGAATATGAAAACAGCCATTATCTTAATCAGGCCATAATAACTGCAGGAACGTAACCACGAGGCCTGATGCTGATCTAAAAATACTCGACAAACACACCAGACAATAATCAACCCTTTACCCTCTTTATGGCGGATGAGTATGAAAGCCACGTTTCCTGTTGTTTAAGTTCTCACTGAACAGCTTGAAGATTATTCCAACTGACTGGATCTTTTTTTGAAAAGTTGTCACGATCGATGTTTACGCTTCATGTTTTGGTTTCATTTTTTATATCTATTTGTTGTTGTTTTCTTTTTTAATCTTAAATGCCAGAAAGTTTCTGGCAAGTCAGCTTTTTCGCTTACATGATCAATTTTACAACGGCTGATGATCAGACCCCACGTAGGTAGGTTACGTTTCTGTATCTGAAAGAAATTAAATGGTTTACCCTTTAAAAAAAAGAAAATCGAGAGATGTTTGTTTTGCTGGTTTTATTTGTTTTCTAACGAAGTTGAAAAGTCATCTGTCTGCAGATGGGCTGATTTTAGAGAGGCAGTGAGAACGTAATAGTATAAACAGAATGATTCAAAGATACAGACACGAAACAAAATCGATGGCACAATATCGAACTCTTGGATTGAAATTTGGGGATACATTTTGTCGTGAAGATATTGGGGACTGTAGACAAAGCTGGTTCATGTATTTCTAGAAGTAACGTTTCTCTCGTAAACAGCACTCCTCTTAATGGTATCGTTTTCAGAACTTACTTCATTGACTTCATTACTGTACGCAAACTTTTATCCTATCCACTGTTAAGGTGGTAATAAGATCATCTGCAACAAAGGTCACGCCTTTAACATGAACAAAAGCTTTGTATGTACCAACCTACTATGCTTTAAAGTTCCAGGCGTTATTCAGGTTGTACTCACATAAAACGTATTTTTATCATTCGTTCAAAACTGAATCCCACGGGAGACGTACCATGAGCGGAGATCAGAACTTTACTAAAAAGTAATGCATAAGCCTTCTCTCTATTACCAGTCTGTCTGCACGGTAAATATATATATATATATATATATATATATATATAATGGTGTGTGTGTGTGTGTGTGTGTGTGTGTGTGTCTGTGCGTGTGTGTGTGTGTGTGTGTGTGTGTATGCATTGTTATTCTCGTCCTTGTATTATACAACAAGACCGGTTCGTTGTACTTAATTGATGGGGTTTACTCGTATGTTTGTTGTTTGTTTTTTGTGTCTTTTACTAAACATAAAGCAAGAGAGTTTCTTTCGGAGAAGGAGAGCAACACAAGTTGGAAAAGTGCGGGAAAGAAAACTTGAGAGAGGGAGATATTAGATAGAAAGTAGAAGAGTTATATGGATGAATCAAAGTAAGAGAGAGGGAAAGAGAGAGGGAGAAGGAGCAAGAGACGCCTTATAATTATTCGAGCCGGATCTCGCAGAGATCGGGGATGTTTGGCGAACACTTACGGGCTCCATTTCTCGTCGTCCGCTTCTCCAGTATCCACAAGTGTTTGTTATACACCGCTGCTCCAACGAATATAATCAACCACAGCTCCATGATACTCACCGATCCTCCAGAAGATGCAGGGAGGGGGGGGGGGAGGGGGTTGCACTGCGCTCATGGCGGGAAAACGACGGGGAAAAGGCCAAAGACACGTTGTAGTGCTTGATGTGTTGACCAACAAATCAATTCCTCACATACGTTAATTAATTGACATTGCGAGTACAACATTATAATCGAGAAATGTCTGCCGTCATTCTCTTTACACCATGTGTGTGTGTGTGTGTGTGCGTGTGTGTGTGTGTGTGTGTGCACGTGGGGGGGGGGGTTAAGGGGAAAGGTGTGATGAGAGATTTTGAGGAGCGCTGCTGTGAAACAGACACGCATTGTAATGAATGCGTCTCGTTTTAGTGCCGACCAGGTCAGGCGTAATCACACATGTTGTGCTGAATACCAATTCTCGATTGCAGCCCAGTCGTTCATCTGAAAGGCAATTTGAACACACTTTTTTTTTTGTTCTACTTAGGTCGTCTGACATGTCCCAAAATGAGCTCTCTTTCCCTATCTCTCTCTTTCTCTGGGCTGCATGCTCCTGAAAAGAAAAGGGTTTGGTGAATAAACGCAGATGAGTGGGAGGCTCAGAATCTACCAAATGCGTTTACGCTGTTGCCAGAAAAAAAAAAAATGGGTCAAGAAGAAGAGGGCCTAGCATCACCCGGCATCACTAACGAGGCTCATTCTAGAAATCATCCTCATTAGTCACTCTTTAAAGGCTCACCGTTCGAAAGGTTTAAAAGGTTTAACACTTTTTGAGTACCATTGACCTGCTCTCGTACCAGATTTTAGCACGTATAGTATAAAGGGCTCCGTCGAAAACACTTTGCATACCGCTCTCTTTGATAATAGAGAGCGTTCATATTTATTTTGGGGCGTCGGGTCTGTGGTGATTACCTCATTTCACATGTCAATAAAAAAGAAAGCCCATTCATGTCCTGAAGTGATAGTGTATCACAGTGAAAGATTAATCCAAAGCTTACGGGAGCTGTTCGTGCCATGTATTCGCCCAATAGGGAATCACAATACCTGGGTGAGAACGGGTTAATGGGAGAAGACAGAAATGATACAGGACAGGACAGATCAGTGAAGGGTTGAGCTAAATCTGAGAAATACTGAAAATATTATATCAATATAGCGAACTCTTTTCGTCAAGTGACTCTAGAGTCATTTGTATTGTTACGTAAAAGTTCCTTTACCATTCAAGACAGATGAAGACAAGTCTTTGAATGAAATTGTGACCTGAACTCCAAAATTCAATGCTTCACACTGCTTGCTTATGGTCCGCATGAGAGCGAGATTTCAACACGTCATAATTCGCGTGCGCAAAAGGGTGTGCAGAAAATGTTGAACTTTTGTGAGCCATTCAATATTCTATACAGGTCGTTTATCGGGCACCGGGTTAATGTTTACCGACTTCAAAGCGATCACAACTCCTAGTCTATTCGTCTGCTTTGCTCTTCCTTGTATTGATATGTTCCTCTGTCATTTTCCTTCTTCAAAACAAGTTACCCTCTAAAAATTTCCCATTACCCCTTCCCGCTCTTTAGAGGAACAACCGCCAACAACTGATGTGCATGATTCTCTCAACATAGATCGTTTGTACTCTTCTCTCTAGAATAAAACGTCTGCTGTGATTCGTGTTATATTTGTATAAACTTAATGTCGGATGCAGTCAGTTTGGGCGTGAATTCTCATGTAGTCCTATCGTTACGTACAGCAACGTCTTGAACATGTAGCTGTACATGAATGCCGAGCACCAGCCACTTAAACTGCTGACGTCACACATTGAAAGTGGCGGTAGCCAATGCAATTAAGCACGCAGAAAGCGACATATCACATTCCATTTACGAATTATTCTGGTGTATTTCACCATCTGAATTCTCCACTCCCTCCCTTTCCTCTCTCGGTGTTTCCCGTTCGTTGTGCTAATTCAGTATTCAACACATACCCATGCCTGTATGCGTGCCACTTAAATATCGAGGGCTGGGGAGAGTGAAAGTAAATATCAAGCGAGTCTTACATGTATAGAGACAGTTTGTTTCGACCCGGGGAAAAAGAAAAATCATTTCCGATCTTAAAAATATGCCGTGCCGGCTAATTTACTCATACTGCTCAAACATCCGTGAGTCATGAAAATAGCAGTCGTTGTTTAGTGAATGAAATGCTTGCTGGAAGATCTCTTTTTAAAATATATATAACAGAATGCTCCGAAAAATTGAATTTGAATGTGGTAAATTTCGAAGCGGCCTTAAAATGGATATTGCACTTTAGTGCTCAAGTTCACTGTTGAGAAGCCTTTAAATGTCTTGTTTTCTAGCAATGTGGGTACGCTGTGGACACCATGCAAAAGTCCACGTTCTATCTTTCATAGGAATATCTGCGTGCAGTGGAGATTTCTTCCAGTTGTATGGTCAGTCTGAGGCAAGCTGGTTTATCCATGATGTCCATGTTGACCCTGACCCTGTTGACCAATATATATATATATATATATATATATATATATATATATATATATATATATATATATATATATATAGTCAAACCTGCCTTAGTGGCTACCTGTCTAACGCGGCCAGCGGTCACAAATTTTGTTTCCCGCGGTAAATTCAAACCTGTCTATAGCGGCCACAGACACGATGGAATCGAAGCCGAGTCGATAATTCACCGTGTTCTTCTGCTTTGTAGCCGTGCCAGTCATTCCTGGGCAACGTTCAGTGATCACCACTGCTGCATTCATCACTCATTCAGTCATAACAATACATTAGTGTTAAGCTTTCTTCACGACTGTGAGACATGCTACTGTGCAGCAACTTGATAAACACCGATATTGTCCAATGCATGAAACACACGTGTGCATACGTATGCACATACATGTAATGTAATAGGCCTACTTACAGATGTATACCACGATGATACATGTAGGCCTACATGTAGGCAATGCACACAAAGTTGGATAACCTGTCTACAGCGGCCACCTGTCTATATTTGTCACTCTTTTCGTTTCCCTTGGATGGCCGCTATAGACAGGTTTGACTGTATATATAATGCATTTATATAACATGGAAAGACAAAGTCAGAGAAAGAGAGAGAGCGGGTGGGGGTGAGAAGGAGGGAGGGAGATTGATAGAAGGGGTCTCGACCATTGATATCACCGGTGTAGCTCCTTGATTGTAGGCCCCTGCTCCACACGAGTGAGAAGAGGGAATGATGCAGTGCATACTGAGATGGAGGTCTGTATTATGATAGAACTAGGTAAGGTGCGTTTCGTCTCATCTCCCTGATAGAACAGTCCAAAAGTTCGGGCGATTAAACCGACATGGCGTTAAACCTTAAGCCACGTCCATTGTATCCTTCGTCTTTTCATAGACATAATGTTTTATTAAACTGTATCAAATTATATCAAATTGTACTATATTATATTATATCACATTATATTATATTATATTATATTATATTATATTATATTATATTATATTATATTATATTATATTATGTTATGTTATATTATATTATATTATATTATATCATATCATATCATATCATATTAGATTTTATTCTATAATGTTGTGTTATAATGAACTAAGTCAAGGAGCTCGTTGAGAACAGTGCCTGCCACTGCATATTCTATATCGTGATTATCATTGCTGTTGTACTCAATTTTTTTTTAATCGTTATTCTTATCAATGTAACCATTATCAACGAAAACTCGTCATACTTCATACTACTACTTCTGATCCTATCCTGTGACTTATTACCAAAGAATAATCGGATGATTGGTTTTCTTTCGTTGAAAATCCCAACTATGACAAACAATTCCTTGGTGAATCTTCACTACACCGCATGTTTCTTTACGTATTCCTATATAGTACGTGCGCCAAGCGCTAGTAGGGTCCTGCGTCATCTTTTAAGTGAGCTCAATCTGAAACAAGTTTGATTAACCAGCTGCCTCCCAACAATTGCTCAGATAATTCACATCAGATACACCCGGGCTCCGGGTAATGGGTTTATTTCTATGACGTCGAAAATTATGTCCTTGACATGTAATGAGGTACTGCACGGGAATATCAAACTTGATTAGAATCCCTTTTAGTAGGTCACATTAGACCTGTCAATTAATTCATGTAAATTACATAAGGCTGTGCAGAATGGCATGTTACCGAATTGCGCATATAGCTTCTTTTTTTTTTCTTTTCTTTGGGGGGAGGGGAGGACTCAAAAACTACTCTTATTAAAATGCGCAACGTTTGAGTAACAAAATTGGCGTGATTTTATTTACACGGAGATCAGATTAAAACGGATCATAAAGTTCGCACCATTTTACATTGACATGAACGTAGGTATATAAAGTGATCTAAACCTGATTTAGAAGACTTAGAAGTTTTGGGAAAGACCACAGCTATTAAAGGCAAACATAGAAGCTTGTAGATAATCTCTCCATCTCAGTCCTAAAATTCCTTGTCTGTTGAGCGTTTGATAAATGAAATTTTTACATGTTTGCGTGAGAGAATAAATTTTATTCATTCTATATTTCACTGCACATGTAGGCCTATGTGCCTGCTTATGTGCGTGTGTGTGAGTGATGTTTGTCTGTGTGTGTGTGTTGATGTGTGTGCGGATCTGTGATTTTATGTAACTTTTGTATACATGGTATGATTTGTGTAAAATATTGTAATGTATGTTTTAAAAATGTGAGTCAGCAGCACAGGTGAGAAGAATACAACTGCTTATTTTTGTTCATACTAGTTGAGCCTGATATTGAAGGGAATTCGAATAAAGAATATCATAAAAAGTGTGCGTATGTGTGTGTGTGTGTGTGTGTGTGAGTGTGTGTATGTGTGTGTGTGTGTTCCCCTCAAGGGAAAAACCCCGTTTATTGCCCTTCTCGTTAACTCACGCGTGTGTCATGAAAATGTCACTAATTCCCAGGAATGTGAAGCCGAAGTGAATGGAAGTGTGTTGTACTATGAGAGTCATACTGATTTCAGAGTCACGCTCGATTCATCCCTTTTTTCCCCTACTGGCACGCGGTTTTTAGGACCTACAGTCAGCAAGAAGCAACTAACTTCGCGATGGTAATGCTAACGACATAATGCCCCGTTCGTCCCCTAGCGGGGGAATAATATGTGGGGCTCGGCCCACTCATACCACGAGCAAAAATAGACCAATCAAAATGTCACCTCTTCGACAGACGAGAAAAACACCATCAATGCACATACCTGCAGTAAAAAAAAAAAAAAAAAAAAAAGACTTTTTTTTTTTTAATGAGCCGACTTTCGAATAGCAATACAAAGTATGAATCATCTCGTGTGGAATAATGCATCCTATGTGTACTGAATGTTTGGATAGATTTATTTGAAAGTTTTATGAGTATTCATTAGTTCTTTATTCCCTCGGTGCGCTGCTTTTTTGATACAATCTTGTAGAGCATGTTTCTATTTTTTTTGACATTTTCCTTCTTTTCTTGAAACAAAACATCTTACACTTTGTGGAAAACTGCCGATCATTAATATACGTTCAAATCACGTATGCTTAATGTTAGGGATTTCCGAATTCATGTCTAATGAAAATTGACAGCAAGCTCGTGGTGAGTGCCCGTCAGTGAAGTCTTCAAACTTGGAAACAAAGTGCAGACGCCCTCATGGAGTACAATGAATTGTACAGCAACGTCATCAAGTTCTTCCTATGAGTTGAGAATGTCTGTTCTTCTACAAGGAAATTTATTGATCTCTAGAATGAGTAAAATATTTGTGTGTTGAGGGGATTCGCGTTCGTTGAACTAGCTAAGTTTCTCTACCCCCCCCCCCCCCATCCGTTTGTAAAGAAACGCCGCTATGTACTCTTGCATGGTCTGCGCTGCGCTATGCTAACATGACATCAAAGTTCCTGAGATACGGTTGCAAGGCTCGCAGGCATAAATTGGCTGACTTTATGATCATACGCTAACGACATAATATGGCGGCCAGATCCCGGTGAGGAATATATGCGGACTTGAGCTCATTCGCTGCTCTCGGTAGATTGCTTGCGATAGTCGTCTCCTTCCGGGAACATTCAGGAGACAAACATGACCATCGAAGAATGAATTCCATAAAACAACTATGCTTCAAACTACCGAAATAGATTTACCCTCTAAATTCGTCATGAATAACAAGGGTCATGTGACGACGTATAGTCATGCCGAGAACATAAACATCTGTTGTATGCTCAAATCATTCACACATACACACACGCACACAAACACTAAAGCATAACACACACACATTAGATACAGAAAATCCTCTTTTTTTTTTTTTACTAGACATGGACATTCAAATCAGAATTCACAATCGAGATCTTATTTCACAGTCACTTTTTTGTTTTACTCATCTAAAGGAGCCTATTAAGGATTCCGCATGATAAACGGGGTGGAGGAGGGGAGATGGTGGATGGGGGATGGGGATGAGAAGGGAACGGTGCACTTTCCTGGGAGTATAGTCAACTTTTACTTGATTGGCATTCAGTTCATGTTGCATATGGCATGCTCCTTCTCATTTTTGAGCTGATCGTATGTGGCAGTCGCGATTATATTGTCATAAGAAAAACAGAAATGAAAATAAGAAAGCATAGAGACGGAGAATGATTAAGACGGACTTCATGACAGGAAGGTTAATAGATGTCAACATTCCGGTGACAAATTCATCGGTAACCTTCTGTAAAGTTGTTTGAACTGAGAGTGTACTTCGTGGATTGTATCTCGTCATGGATTCATTATCCCCCAACCTCACCCCTATATGATCATGTAAAGCCGAATGCGTGAGTTTCCTTTAAAACCCCCACCACCACCACCAACAACAACAAAGCAAATCAAAACAGAAAAGTACAATTAGGCTCAGGTGAAGTCGTGACGAAACTATGACGTAACTATTAGATTGGCTAGCCACGACAGTTTTCACGGTAGGGTAGCTTGACGAGGCAGGAGAACAGATGCTCACTAATGTATAGATGATTCAGAAAGCCTTCCCACGCAAGCTCACTTAATCCTGTCCTAGTGCAAGCGTTTCTTCCTCAACCACCATTACCACCAATTCCCCCTCTTCCACTTCTTCGTGGTCTTACATTGATCACTGTTGACTTCTCAATATGACTAGTTTAAAAAGTCCCACGTATGCACAACGGACTGTTAAACGAATTCCAGGGAATTTTGGCAAAATGCCGGAATCTCAGAAACCATATCAAAATCTACATGTGCATGACACTTTAAATCCATGAAAAAAAAAGAAAGAAAATAATTTACAAATTGATATCTCTCAAATAGCTCTACTCATCACCCTTCGACCTTTTCACGTAATGATAACGAAAATACTGGCAGTGCTGACGATAACAATAATGTTGTGGAAGAATAGACAGAGATTCTATCCACGTCAATATATGATGTTTTATATATATATATATATATATATATATATATATATATATATATATATATATATATATATATATATATAATGCTTACAAACATACGGCATGATCCGAACTTCTAAGCGTACTCGTGTATCGACCCATCTTTATGATGGAATTTTTTGAAGGCTCGCTAAAGAGGTTTATTACGATTATTCCAAAATTATTAAAATGATTTGCCGATAAGTATGTAGTTGTTAAAAGAAGCAAAGCCTGTCTGTGATATGGATCTGCCACCAAGCAAAATCATTGCATAATTAGAGGGGTTAGTGGAAAACCTGCGGAATCGATTAAATGCTCATCATAACCCCGCGCCGAGATGACGATGTCACTTTCCCGCCGCACCCGCAATCGCTGTTGCCGTTTTATTCTCGTCTCTTTATTCTCATCGTACCCTATACACCTGCTGGGGTTTACAACCACAATATCAGCGTTCTTGAGACGCTATCGAATTGCTACTTTGCGTCATTAACCTGTCGATACGTCTCGTCTACGTAGACAGTATTTCCCAGTGCCAGTCGTATCACTTTATGACAAGCCATCGATCCTGGCGATATTAGCGCGGCACGAAATGTGCCAACCGTCCCATGATGCCGTGATCGACGGACGAATATAGAGCGAGCGTGCACATTCTAATGCCATCTGTTACGGGGTGGGGTGTGTGTGTGTGTGGGGGGGGGGTGACATACACTGAGGCAACGTGTCTTGATGCCACAATTATATATATATATTCGAGGACTTTTTTATCATGGAGAGATTTAATCACGACGTTCGAATTCAATGTACTTTGTAGTCAGAATCATACTGCATAATGCAGTAACTAGTAACACCAGAGGTTCTCTATCTATATTCTCAGCAAATAAGCATACGGTTTTTTATAGCCGTACGATTTGAACACCTCGTGTGCACTAAACTTCAGAGGGAAAATAAAACAGACCTTGAATTCCAATGCGCTCAACACGAAGGAACATGAAGGAATGTTTGATGGCATGCCACTTACAGACATTCAAAATAAATTTGGATTAGATTAGGGACTGAACCATGTTTGCGTCGTTGTTCATCCGTCTTGAGACAGAGCATTACTTTGCACGTGAAGCACCCAGTCGATTCAATCAAACCTGATAATTGAAAGGAGATGCCAAGATCTCGCTCCCTCTCTCTCTCCCTCTTTTTCCTTGTCTTTCTCTCCCGAATTTCAGGCCTTGGGTTTCCCACAAATGTCATCTTGAATGCTGTAGTAAAAAAAAAAAAATATGACGAAACCTGACAATTTTCACTCGTGTCCGTCTCTGCTCATGAATGAGCAAATCGTTCATGGGGATATTAGCTTTCATTTTATTAATTCATTCAAAGCACATTTCGAATCCTTCTTACAGCACACAACACGCACACACACACACACACACACACATATGTATATGTGTATATATATATATGTATATATATATATATATATATATATATATATACATATATATATATATATATATAATCATATATACATATATATATATATATATATATAATCATATATACATATATATATATATACATATTAATATAAAATTTTTACATAGTGTACAGATTAGGAGTGTTTTTGTGGTCATGAAATCAGAAGACACCAAGTGATTTAGTACTGATAACTGTAAACTGTTCTTAAACATAACTTACATTTTGATATTATGACTAATGACCTCAAATATGACTTCACAGTCATGCCTTGTTATCTATTCTTTTGTTTTGTTTTGTTTGCTTGTTTGTTTTTGTTTCGGAAGAAGTATTCTCTCCCTCGCTCCCTATCTCTCTCTCTCTCTCTCTCTCTCTCTCTTTGGTTTGTTTCCTCTTTTCTTCTTTACGGTATCTTCTTGTCAACTTACAGCAATCTTCCTCTAAGTAGTATTTTTCGGCTTCGTTCTAAAAAAAGAAATAAAATCAACATAAAATTCATTTTAAAAAGAGGAAGAAACAAACAGCAACACTGGAATGTTTGCGGGAAGTGCTGGGTTCTTTGTGTATGCGGTCTGATTTATGGAGATCTCGGCGGAAAATAGCTTGACATTAGCATCGGCAATTCAACTCGTGTCACCAGCACTGGTAACCGCAGTATTAAAGTGAACTGCCAGTGGTAAATGAAAGTGATGGTTTTGGGGGAAGTTAATGAAGAAATATCACCCGGTGTCATAGGGGTTCATGTCACTCAAAATACGTGGATAATGAATGATGTATGCAAATTAAGCTACGCTTAAGCTGTAGCCCTTCAATATCATTAATTGTATCGCTGATAGGTTTTGCTGTATACATTGTAAAAGCAATGAAGAAAGACCACTTTGTTAACAACTTATGTTTATGTATGTCTATGGCATCAACAATGTATGCACTGTACATACATGTACATGTACATATGTGTGCATTTACAATGATAATGATGGAACAAATAAATCAAATAAATCAAATCAAATCAAGTATCTTGATTATCCTGATGGCTCATGTCAATTTTCATTTTCCATGTGTTTTTCTAGTTTGAAATCTTTAGAATTTCCCCCTCTTATTTAGTTCATTTGCCTCATTTGTCCTATAGGCTTATCAGATTATTACTCCTTTGTGGTTCAATGTCTTTTCCTTCCAGATATCTGCATTGTACTTTTTTTTTTATTTAATTTTCATCAAAATGGAAATGTATGCCCCCTGAGATCCTTAAGATTGTGTCGTCTTTATACCTGTTCCTTACTTGTGTACTTGTGTATTTTGTAGCGTTTTAATCTGTAAAGAGTTGTCAAGGCCTAAAGCGGTCCATGTGCTTCATGTTGCAATGGTTGGACTTGGTATACATCCCTAGTGGTGTTAAGGTTTTGTTTTGTTTTTTGTTTTGTTTTTGGGAGGGTTTTTTTTTGGGGGGGGGTTGTTTTGTTTTCTGCAATCCTTCTCTCAGCCTGGAAACTTGTAATGTGCACAATGATCAGGAAACAAAGAGGAAACATCTGAGGGGAGGACAAGGATGTGCTTCAAACTATGAGCCTATCATTTTTTTTTTGTATGTTCTTGCGTATTTTTATAAACTATTTGCTGATAATGTCATTTTTTTTTTTACTTTTTTGGTGGGGTTGGGGTGTAAAGTCAAGAAATGAAGCATGTAACATTTCAAATAACTCGGCACATTTTTTTTTTGTCTCTAGTAATGATTTGATTTTGTTTTTAGTTGATTTGAATCTATTTCCAATTTGTGTTCACACAAACAAAGACACAAAATAAATATAACCGAGTTATAATGATTATTACTATACAATGACATTTTGTCTTTTTTTTTTGGGGGGGGGGACGTACAAAATTAATCTATTCAAATATTGTAGTAGCATAATGGTAAACACGTATATTATCCATAAAAACCAAAGTGGAGGAGCCTAAATCAAAAGCACAGCGTGTATTACTTATAGGGTGTGAAAAATTAAATCACTGTAGTGAGACAATTAAGCACAATATTGTAGTATAGGATAGTAATGTGTTCTGCATAAACTGTATGATTGTGAGAAGTCAGTGTGCTTGTATGTTTATTTTGATTTGTTCATTGCTCTGCACTGATTTTGATGTTGTTTTAGACAATAAAATATGTGCATTTGGGTGAGTTGTAGAGCATGTCCGCACACAAATGCATACACGCACGATGTACGCCACGCATGTTTTGCGTGCGTGTATGCATTTGTATGTGGACATATGGATCCAATGTCACAGGTTTGTGGGATTGATATTGTTCAACTTCCGTATACCTGCCTGATGTTCGCGCCCTCCATGAATGGGCGAATCATGGAGCCGTTATGAGCGCCAGAGATATAACCTCGAGTTTGAGTCGCTCCGTGTAATATAAACTGGTGTAATTGGCGCAGAAAATTGGCTCGAATGTGCTCGCGGCAGCTGGAGTGTAGACAACCGCGGCCTGTAAACATTGTCAGCTGGTTCAAACTCGACCGTGTCAGCACCCGTAATTAACCGAGCCCAGGTGATCATTTTCTCACGTTGATGGCAGTGAAAGAATAACATCTCCACAGCCACATTAATCTCCTCTTCGAATACGGATTCCAGCCCCTCCCCCATAATGTCCCCCATACCACCACAGCTCCGACTCCCCATAGTCCAAGCTGAATGAAAATAATAATAAAAACCCACTAAGAACCCACTGACGGAGTTATTTAGACTTTAAACAACACGCGTCATCTTGAATGTTATATCAATATTTAAAGGGTGTGTACAGTTCTGGTCGAGGTGAGGATTTAGCTTTTAACGTTTTGTGAGATATTCAGAAACCACTCGATGAGATGTCAAAGAGCATGCAATTCTAAGGGGTATCAAAAGTTTATTCGATGAAAATCGGTTTTGAAATGGCTGAGATATCCAAAAACAAGGTGAAACAAAGAGATCCTAATAAAGTTGTGGCATGTCACCTTTTATCATTAGCACTTTTTTGGATATCTCAGCCATTTGAAAACCAATTTTCATCAAATAGATCTTGAATCCTTCTTAAAATTACATGCTCTTTCATATTTCATAAGAGGCTTTTCATTATCTCACTTAGGAATGTTCAAAACATGAATCCCCACCTCAACCAGTACTGTACAGTCCCTTTAAAGCTCGTTCACAGATGCAGTTAATTTTGTATGGCTAATTTCGGCCAAGGACCTGATAACGAGCTACCGATTTCACCAGTAGGCCTATATTTGTAGATACAATAGATCAGCTTACTAGCGTTCAAACTTGTGAGTTGCCTCTTCCTCTGTCGACCTAAAATTAAGCTATTGCATCCACCATCAGTACATAACCCAATGTATTTTAATACGCAAGGTGCACTTTCCATGTATCAGTTGTTGCCAGGTTGTTGCTACGTCGGGCAAGTCTTGATCATTCTTTCTATAATTGCGAGGAAGCATGTATGATGTCATGATTTGCAGAAAATGTGAGTAGTTTGGCACTCTGGTCTATTAAGCACGTTCACTTTGCATGCATTAGTTGTTGATGTTGTTGTTATGTCAGATAAATCTTCAGCTAGATTTCTAGCTGCCAAGAACAACCTGTGTCATAAAGCCATGAGAAACCAAAATGTGATGTTTAACTCAAATTAATGGTGTTGGTGAATCCCACCTTGAATCTAGTCCATTCAATGAGCAGAAGATAGCGATGCAGATAGTAACGCTTCGCATACTGTTTGGACAAGAACTTTGGTCTAACACGCAGCTACTTGGCTGCTATCCATTCCATTTTGCTTTTCAGCGTCAGTTCAGCTGCTATGCTGTGCTAACGCACATGCCCTTGTTACGCAACCATATACATTAATCGTGTTGTTATTCGAGTATACGACTGCGGCGCGAAGCGCTGGGCAAAGTTTAGAGCATGTGCCTCTGATGTTGGGAATCGCTTCTAGATTAATATTACCACCGGGGTCGCTAGACACTGTTCAAATATTTGTAGTGGTGGACGTCTCGTCAACTTTTTTTTTTTCTTTTTTTGATTCCGAACCAACATGATTAAGGATTCAGTAAAATCTTTCCTATGTCTAGCTCGCCGCTCCCTCGGGGCATCGTGTTGAGTTCTGGCGGGAAATGTAGGAGCCAGTGATACGTCAAAAGTGGCTGCAAAAGATTGTATACCCAGTCCATTATGTTTCCTTCTGTTTCAATTTGAAGATAGTTCAACCCGAATTCTAATGATGTTAATTGATTTAGTAAATCATAAGACGATCTGAATGATGGGATGTTATTATATAAGATGGAACTATTTTTATTATTTTTTTTTTTGGGGGGGGGGGGCTTAGTTTCGTTAATATGTCTTTTTATATTTTGTGAAATATTTTTGTGAAATATTAAAGTCGGTCTGCGAAACCCATGAAACACAATATAAAACAAATTCACGTAGTATCCATATGCCACATCAACGTTTATTTCAGAATTTTCAATTCAATTCAATTATAGATACTCAATTTCCGTCCAACAAAAGGTACTACATAATCATAATTGTTGTAACAATTTGTGAGAAGTACAAGTCAAAAAGTTTAATAAAACCATAAAAACTATTTGTGCGGATGAACATATAACAAGAAAAAAGAAATGCAACTTTGCAAGGATAACAATAAGTAGATATAGCGATGGGAAAGAGCGAGAGAAATGAAGCGCTTTTAAGACGTGGATTCCTCGATTAGCAATACTCTTATAAAGTACTTACCCAAACTTTTAATCAAATGTAAAGGTAGAGCATTTGATTACTCGTTATATATCGTGCAGGTTATATAAAAGCGTATTCTAAACGGTAGAGGAAATACAAATATAAACGTTGACATATTAATGTTATGGCACACAGTATATTCATTATGCCGTGAGTACATACATACACACACAGTTGGTCAAAAAAAAAAAACCAAACAAACAAACAAACAAACATGCATTCGTGCAGAAGACGCAGAATTGCAACAGTGTTGCTTTGTTATAAATGTGTTAATTATGGTAAGAATGGTTCTGAATACTAAATATCTATTTGAATATTATCTAATAGTGTGTAAAATATATATTTCACACTTCAATTCTACGTAGGCTTATTTGCTGCTTGTATTATTAAAAGTGTCCCAATTTTCTATTTACCCTTCACTTCAGAAAAGCAAATTCAAGTATGCGAATTTTCAAATATTCATATACCAACCCTACTGAATTTTCAGACAACGTATTTTGTGATCTTTTCTATGAATAGCACGTTGTCCTCTTATAACGGGACAATATGGGCGACAAAAATTACCACATTCTTGTAAGTTCAAAAGTTCAATTAGTCATGTCACTGATTGTGTCCGTGCCATTGACTTGTTAACCGGGCTCCTAAATAAACGTATAACATACGACTAATTAATTAAAGTCGACTCCTTACATAAACAACATTCCCTTGGTCGTCTGACGCGATGATAACACTTATATCGGAGAACATACAATCTCTTCCTGTGTCCTCCCACACACGTGTCCTTTAAATCTTGGAGTCCCGCAGAGGGTCGGGCAGGAAACATACACGCTCTGACAAAAAGAAGAGAGAGAGAGAAAAAAAAAAAAACCGCCGAAGAGTCCAATTAAAGCCCAATTCTCAAAACGCGCTGGAAAGGGGTGAATGATTGGCGCGTGTTGAATGAACAACCGCCAGGATCTAATACTGTTCCACTTCATCATACACACACACACACACATGCATACATACACGCATAAAGAGACGGCGGCGGGAAAAAAAGAGACAGCACGCAGTTACTATCGATTGATTAATGTTGAAGAGACAATTCAGCGTTCCCAGTGTGCCTGACCCACATAACTTCCCCGAATTCCAGTATTGATTTATTGTTGCTTATCAATCTGATGAAGGATTTCATAAATATAGATAAATATAGATGGCTCCTGCCTCGTTCAACCTAACCGAATATTGAGATGAATGTGGGTCTCGGTGAGTGGATTAAGGGTGTTTTGAGAGTAGAAATAAATCTGAAAGGCAGAAGAGCCCTTTATCCATTACGCCACCCCCCCCCCCTCCCCATTAGCTCCTTAGATTCATAAGAGAGGAGTGGCAGATCAAAGATGACGTTCTAGCGCTAATGAAACCTGTTGCTCTTGATTTGAAATTGTGAGTGTATACATCTATGCCTTTTGCGGGAATTATCTAACCTCTATAATGTCTCTAGATTGAGTAATGTGCTTTCGTATACGTGGTATTCTTGACTCACTTTAATTCTCCGAAGTGGGTTCCAAAAGAAGCATTTAGCGGGAACACGTCATTATCAGTAATAGATGATGATGAAGTACGACGTGTTCTGCTACTAGTATGTTACACCCCTTCTACTTCTGTATCGAAAAGCTCAACACTTTTTAAGTAAAGCACAATACGCAATTTTAAATACACTTCAAGTGTAAAGTATCAAATAGCTATGCCGACTGCAGATCCAGACTGCTTGCTGAATGTTGAATATTTGTTTTCTAAACAAAAAGGAGCTGTCATGACATGCATATGCATGCATAATGTGTGAGTGTGTGTGTGCGTGTGTGTATGTGTGCGCGCGCAGTTGTGTGTTTTAGTGGTATATGATAATTTCATTACATTTATTTCATTCTTTCTTTTTTTCATCAAAACAGAACACAGAATAAATCAGGAGTTCTAACATAGGCATGTATTCAACTTTACATGATAGATATTGGTTAACAACTACTATAAAGATTATACATACATACCGGCAAAATACAAAGTCATGTTTGGAGGGGAAAAAAGAATTGAGAGGTCCACTGAAAAGCACGCTTGTAAATTGCGAACCACTCCAAGAATTCTTATATGAACATATTTGTTTACAAAGACAGGACGGAACAAGACAGGACAGAACAAGACATGACAGAACAAGACAGGAGAAACACAACGACATGACATGACTTGACGGAATGGTATACCATTGAAGGGAATAAAGCACAACAGAATAATGGAAAGAAAGGAAAGATAGAAAGAAAGAAAGAAAGAAAGAAAGAAAGAAAGAAAGAAAGAAAGAAAGGAAAAGCCCACACGCTGAACATCGGGATCGGAAGAGGGAATTGAGGTGCTTGGGAGCTCAAGCAGCTGAGCAAGATGTATGCAAATAAGATGATGTAATGAATTACACAATGATGAATTCAATGATTGACGATGAACCCTTAGGTTGTAGAGACCAGCTAGCTTATGAATAGTAAATGTCTTTGTATGGATTTAACAAAAAGAGTTTCAACTTGCGCTTAAACGAATTCAAAGATGGAGATTTTTTTTTTTAATATATCACAGCTTAAAGAATTCTAGAATCTAGGCCGGTGTATGTAAATGTATTCTGAGCCAATAAAGTTCTCGGGATGGGTAAATGAAAGGGCTACTCTGTGGAAATAAAACGGAATAAATAAATAAATAAATGAATAAATAAATAAATAAATAAATAAATAAATAAATAAATGAAACTCATTAGATTGCCTGGTGGGATAATTATGAAAAGATTGATTTCGTGGAAACATTGAATTAAAGATGCTGGGAAGTGCATTTGTGTTATAATTAAACATAAACTGACCCAGTTGAAAGAAAAACAAATCTTTAATTTCTAAAATCTTATATTTAACAAAATGGATCTGCATGGGAACATGGTGAAACACCACAAATAATACGAAGTTCCTTTTTTGTAATAACAATGAT
The DNA here is from genome assembly GCF_964275005.1 of Diadema setosum. Taxonomy (NCBI): domain Eukaryota; kingdom Metazoa; phylum Echinodermata; class Echinoidea; order Diadematoida; family Diadematidae; genus Diadema; species Diadema setosum. The sequence continues at coordinate 36,035,806 of NC_092689.1, forward strand.
TTATCTAATAAAGTTTGATGAGCACTACCCTATGCTAAAATTCCGTAATTAAGATAAGGTAATATTAATCAAAAATACAACGTCAACAAAGAAGACAATGGGATATGAAATTTAAGTGTATTAATAATACCATTATTATGAGAAATTATTTTACTAGTATTGATGAGGCTTCCACGAAAGTTTATCGTAAGCTGTAATACCAAGAAATTTTATGTGAGATAAAATTTAATGAAGATAATAAAGGTGCCCAATCCATAAACTAATTCCCTCTTCTTGTGTGTACTATAATGAAAGTAAACTCTCTTTAACGTGCTTCCCTCTCTATACTGGTGGAATAAGTTATAATTAATCGCCCTGGAAGTCACATTGCTTTTTATCTTGTGCAAATGCTTCGAAGGCATTCTGTTTTCTGCATTCCTAAGATGTTCTTCAATAACTGTGGCTATCATATGAGTGTTTACACTATCAAGTGTTACGTTTTCCAGTGCCATAAAAATAAATAATGTTCAAGCGCACCAGGAGGCAACGAAGATATTGGTCACTCCGCTATATGGCTAAATCCCATCCTTGTGCCCCATGACAGAAAGCTTTGACCTTTGGAAATTAAAGTGTACCCCTCTTCGCCTATTTTTTTTTCTCATGCCACACTTTGCATGTATGGCATAGCCAACTTTACTGCGCTGGAATGTGATTCAGCAGCCCCTCATGTGGTACTATTACTAGTACCCTTTAGCCTGGCTAACTCGCCATTTGGGCGCCATATAGCCAAATCATAGACCGAAACCAGCGCGTGATCTTCCGTTGAAAGTAACAGCGGATTGGAGAATTCTTCGTGCCCAACATCTAAATTTATTTACCTGAACTCACGAGCAATGTACGGGAAGAATATTGATTGATATCGTCCTGTCCGGATAAAAGAAAAAGAGAATGAAATTCTACGTTCATTGGTATATCCTATACCGTATTCATTTCGTTCTCGATCGAAGTAACCGAAAATGATATACACTGATTGATTTGAAAAATCGTTACATGAGTTTAAGCGCTCTATCTGTTGTTTATCACTACTGCATGGTATTAGTTGATGCTCACACATACGTAAACACAGTACTTAACACGGATAAACAGCAACAACACTGGAAAAGAATAACGGATCTCCGGGTGCGCTAGGTTTTTTTACCGCTTTTATTATTTTATGTTTTTTGCTGGCATTAACCTTGACAAAAATGCACTCTCACAACAGTCATGCACGTGAACGTTTCACCATTGTAGGCAGCCATGAAATAACATTAAAACTTTATGATCAATCCATGTATAATAATAGCACTGGGATTTATCGGTTTATCGTGATAAGATAATGTTAATCACTATCAATAGAGAAAAGGATAGACACACTTACCTCCATCCGTAGTCAGTGAGGTAAAATAAAAAATAATCGACAGTATTACCACTCATATTGTACAAAAAAAAGTCATAACGTTGTTTTATGCTGCAGCAATTCATCATCATAAAGATCTAAAATCAGGGATACTCGTGACAATCATAATCGTAATGATGGTAATGATAATCAAAATGAATATCATAATGATAATAGTTGTCGCTGTAATGATTTTATCATTACTATTCTCAAAACTTTTATCATCACTTACAATAATTATTGTAGTAATAACAATAATGACAATGAAAAGTATTAAAAGTAAATTTAAAGTATTATGAAAAGTATTATATAGCAGCAGCAGCAGCAGTAGTTAGTAACAGTAGTAGAAGTAGCAGCAGCAGCAGCAGCGGCAGTAGTAGTAGTAGTTATAGCAACATTAAAGGGATGGTACAGTATCGGTGGAGATGAGAATTGGGCTTTTAACTTTTTGCGAGATACCAAGAAAACACTTATGATATAGTACAGAGCCCACCAGTTTAAGAGGAATTCAAAGTTTATTTGATGAAAATCGGGTTTGAAATTACTGAAACATCCAAAAACAAAGTATAACAAGGCGATCGTAATAAAGTGTGGGTCCCACACTTTATTACAATCACCTTTTTTGGATATCTCAGCCATTTCAAAACCAATTTTCATCAAGTAAACATTGAATTCCTCTTTGAATTACATGCTCTTTCATATTTCATAAGAGGTTTCTCATTATCTGACAAAAAAATTTTAGAAACCTGAAATTAGGTCTCAACCAAAACTGTACGATCCCTTTAATGCTGGCATTAGCTGAAACACTCTTATCATCATTTCATTTAATATGAAGGTATACAATGAAAACACGTTGTAATCACATGAAATACAATGATTAATGCAATATCATCGCATTTACAGATGGCCTGATAATACTAATGTATGACCGATAAACCACGTCGGTATTGTCTGTTTTCTGTTTTCCTGTGACTGGGCAATATGACTCTACGTAGATATTCATCAGGCATTATGATAAACTTGTTAACAAAATATACATTGTCTCCTCGTCACTCTTTTCATGAAAATGATGATGTCACGCATGGAAAGATAGAAGCGCGCGCAATCGTAACGCGCTCATACACACTTGATGTGTTTTGGCAGAATCCGCAAAGAATGTGGATCGATGATTAATGGTGTGTTATGTTTTTCCCTTGATTCTCGTATTTGCATTCTTCTCTATACACCGACTAATGAAGCGTTCGGTCCTTTTAACTCGTAAGCCGCCAAGCCATTTCTTGATCACGTATAATAAATTCAATGCTTCCTCATCGGCATGTTTAGAATACCACTTCCTTATTGAATAGTTACATTCAAGATAATGTTCAGAAGAATGATCGGAAAGGAAAAAGAGGAGAAAGGAGAGAGAGAAAAAAAAACACTCATGACAATTCAGGGGTGATAAAGGGGAAAGACATTTTTGAAAAAAAGGACAGGTTCCGAAAGCCAAACAGCTCTTCGCGTCAGCGCAGAATGCGTATAGTAGGCCTACATTGTATGCACTCTTATCAGCCCACAACCCCAGCACAGGAAAAAAACTAACTTTCATTTTTCCCCCTTCCTCATCCTTAACCACGTGGTAACTTTACTTAATTATGGCTGCCAGACACTGGAAATCAGCGTAGTGGTTTTTCGATTACCCACGCATTTCATATTAAGTGCAAGCCGTCTTTAACATACATAATGCGCGCACGCCGTCACTGTGTTCGCTCTTTTCCGCGCCACTCTGGCTCATTTACTTAGCATCGGGTTACTGTATGGAAGGCGGGGTAGGAAGATGCAGGGAGGGGAAAAAATGGCTAACGTAATATAGGGAGATGTCCGCTGATGAAGAATTCAATTAGAAAAGCCACCGGTGCGTTCATCCACGATTCTTACTTCTCTGCGCCGCATCTTCATTTGTAACTTGTAGCCCCGACTTAGGTTCTGTGCGTGTTTAGCTGATATACCATTCCATTATGTCGTATCGGAGGCCATTATTCTCACCCTCACCCGGTATCAGAGGCGATACAATCCGCGACTATCCAGCCTGTGTATTTTTGGAGCCAATTCAATACACTCCAAAAGTCGCCTGAAATCGAATTCGCGTCATTTTACGTATGAATAGGCCTTGATTCCGAAACCCTAATTTCACAATAGTATGAAAAACAGTGTAGGAGTGTTATTATCTTCCGCACTTTTCACCTAATGTCGAGAGCTGAGAAACACGTGCAATTTTGTTTGCACAATGCAGTTTCAAGTTTTTATTTTTTTTTTCCATACTGTAAGTTCTCATAAATATCACATCAAAAATAATAGCACAAGTTATTGTACCTTGTCAATAATATACAAACAGAAGAATATACATACATAAAATACACAGTTATCATAACGTTAACTGAATGGTCGAAATCGAAATTGGGTTGTATGAACGGACCTACATGGAAACAACAAACTTATTTGGCTGTAATTCCTTAATGGTTTGTGAATAAGAGTTACTCCCTTGTCTGCAAAAATGGATGGTATATGAGTTATCGACTCTTTGATTTTTTTTTTTTTAAGGAGCAACATGCGGCGATATGTTATGGTGATTTTTATTGGGCGGGCATTTCTCGGGGAGTTTCGGATGTTGATAAGCAGTATATTGGAGTGGCTCTCAACATTAATCCTTTATAAGTGGGTATTACGCAGAGAAGAGAATTATTGCTCTGCTAAGTGCGCAAATCCATAATTTGTGGAACAGGGGTAGAATCTCTTTTTTTTTCCGTATAAGATAATTATGATACGTTATCATTCAGATCAGCCATCCACGATATACTGTTGGAGGGTGCGATGACTTGACTTGATATCTTTTTCATATTAACCAGTTACCTGACAAAAATCATGTGGATCTCGTGTTTGAAAGTTCGTACACTGTATGTTACAAATTATTAAAAACTTGACAGAAAGGTTAACAGACATGGAATTCGTAGCAGGTATGAATATTTGTACAGTAGTAGTCTTGTAAATACTGATGAAATCGTCGGAGCTTCCGTGACCATCGATTTAAGTGAAAGTCCACCGTAACAGAGTATGTTAACAGCGACGACGAAGTATTCCCGTGTAATCGAGAAAACATAAGTCTTCACATCTTTACTGAACAAGCTCGATGTTATTTCACATTACGTTTTTCAAGATATGGTGCATAACGTCATTCTACAACCAATAGACCCTCTTTATGTCTCTCCTATCCCTTCCTGTCTCTCCCTGTCTCTCCCTCTCTCTATATATCTTTCTCTCCTTCCCCATCTCTCTCTCTCTCTCTCTCTACCTCTACATATCTTCTTCCTCCCCTCTTCCTCTCATCCTTCTTTGGTTTATTTATTCCCACATGTGACTATGTGTTTAGCAGGGAAGCGCTAAGATCTTCTCATAATCTTGATACCTTCTCCCTATTTGTATTGTGATTCCCCTCCCCCCCCCCCCACACACACACACATCAAACATACGAACACACTTACACACACTCTCTTACTCTTTCCCCCTCTCTCCCGTTTCACTTAATGTATCCACTCATTTTTGGCTCCCCTCATTTCACATTTTCATGCCGCGATGCACTTTCCGTCGGGCCCCCAGTTCCTCCATCTTGCTGTATTAAAGATTGCACGCACGTTCGGCCAACTCACTCCGTACGTCTCCAATATATACAAGAATATGCGCGCGCTGCGGACGATACATGTATGCTCGCGCGTGCAGTATTAAAGCTGTTACTCGCCCTGATTCAGCTTTCCTGGTCCGTCGCTTCTTTGGTCGTTATCACCCCTCCCCCCTTTTTTTCCCCAACTATGTAAGATTTTTTTTTTTCTACCAAAGTTTGCAAGACGTATACCCGAACTGTTCGCTCACATCTGTTTCAAAATCAATAGGGTATAGGCATGCATTTTTGTCGGTGTTTATAATGCAGCCCGCAAATTGCACATTTTTTTCTCCTAACCACCTTACGTTCCACCACATGTTCCCAAGTCGATAAGTCTCGGCAGCTCAACTTTGATATTTTTCCTCTGTGTCCCTTTTATCCAACGCTTGGCAGTCCCTTGTCACCTCGAGCGCAGCACACTTTTTCGTCCTTTGTTCAAACACATCCACCCCTCCCGTTAGATTCCCTCCCTTTTTTTTGGGGGGGGGGGGGTGAGGTCTCACCTTATCCTCGTCAATTTCTCAATCTTCGGCTGATATCTTTTCGATTCATTGCTGAACACTCGTTTTCTTTCTCGCGTTCTTTCTTTCTTTTCCCCCTCCATTTCTTTCTTCCTTTTTTTTTTTCTTCTTCCCCTCTTCGTTCCCTCAGACCGTTTCATATTATGAGCGGTTATGTCCCTGGGGTTGTATGGATTTCACATCGTGGTGAAAAATCAGACACATGCTCCGTGCGCGCCACTTCCCTGTGGCGACCATTTCCAAGCCAAAAAGAGGAAGAGTAGCTGACAATAGTAGCTCGAGAGAGGCCGTGTGTAGTGCTCACAGTAGTCGCATGAACCTCTTCCTTTTATTTCCCATCTCTCTCCCCTCTCTCCCTCTCTATCTCTTCTCTATATCTCTCTCTCTCTCCCCTTGCTACCCTGACGACGAAAATGAGAAACGTGATACATTGTCGGGGGACAGCTATTCCCCGCGCCAAAATATGATGTGCTTTGAAGAGGGAGGGTGTCGGTGAGGGCATACGTGAAGCATCGGCCCGTGCCTCTACACCGGCGCCGTGTATTAAAGGAACTTGTTATCATCGTTCTGTGCCTATGCCGCTCCTAGATTCATGGTCCGAGAGGCAGAAACATTGAATTGAGACCTACATTAGTGACAGTGAAAGTAGTAGAAGTAGTAGCAGTATAGACCTATTCGATTTCAAACCACTGTAACGGCCATATATCGGCCATAACTGAAGGGCTTCCTAAATATGAAGTAAAGATGATTCAGTGAGTTATGCAATGAGTCAGGCGCATTGCTATGTCAGTACATAAATCAACCATTATTAGACATGCTAAAGCCCCCCAGTTACATCTGAAATAAATACTAACATAAAAACATCACCCAAACCGAGTAGGTCTACACATATAACATAGAAGTAGTACAAGTAGTAATAGTAGTAAAGTTGATACGATATACTACTACGTAATAGCTACTATACTGATATTACAACTGTTGCTAATGATTCACGCATTTGTTGCATTTGTCATGTTTGTTGGATGAAAATAAATAATATTCATTATCTAAATGAATTGAATTGAATTGAATTGAATTGTATCAATGATGGCAGTAATGATAAAAGTTATAAATGCAGTGATGCTAATAATAATAAAGTGATGAATATACAGATTTTCTTCGCCAGCTCCGTACTCATTTCAACCAAATTACTAGATATTTAATTCGAATTGGGGTTTATTTGAATGACCAAGATAACATCAAAATTAAAAAAAGACTAAAATATAGGCATTCAATTCAAAACTACCGTCATGCGACTTCACGATTTTGTTAACTAAATGTGAAAAATGGAAGATTCAGATTCCAATTCAAATTCAAATTCAAATACACCCTGTCTCCCATGGTGCAAGCGTTCCAGCATTCAAATACGTAGAGAGGAAAATATGTTTGTTTTTTGGGGTATTGAATTTCGTTTACAGTGAGGTGACGTACCTCCCCAGATGGCTAGCATGCCAAGAAATTGACGGATGAAGAATCTCTGATGAAAAAAAAAAATGATAGAAGGTACAAACATTACTGTGCATCCCCAACTCACCCTTTCATTACAAATTGTGAATCAAAATTAATCATACACATATGAGGTATATATTGTTGGTATAAAGAATGAGACTTACGATTCGAAATGATGATTTCATCGATCATCAAGTTAGAATTAGATCGTTGAAATCAATATACTTTGTAGATGATGACAAATGAGCTATGAAAAAAAAAATGAGTCCGAATTATTGTTGATCGAAAAAAGCAGCAGAATTAGAAAAGAGAAGAAATCAAAGAGTAACACTATGATTTGTTCCTTTTGTGTTGTTGTTTGTTTTATTGACAAGATTTTTTTTGTTTTATTGGCGAAATTTGTTGCTGTAAATACCACGTGCATTCTTAAAAACGAGATTCAAACTTGATTTTATAACGTTTATTATACCCTTTACTCGACTGATGCGAAATTGAATGGAAATGATGTGCATCAAAATAGAACTAACCTGTCACCAATTCAAATGATATAACGGTGAAAATTATGATCTTTTACACAAACTAGAAAGTTTGTGTAAAAGATTGTACTAATTTTCTTTTTTTTTGTATCTGCAAATTTCATATTATATTGTATACTTTTGTCGGAAATGAAATACAATAACATGAAATGAATGAAGTTTTTTTTTTTTTTGACAATGAATTTGTAGCAAGGGAAAGAGACGCTCGAATGTGAATGCTTGTTCGAATTCGCATGAAAGTTTAATCAAACTGGGCTGGAGAAATACTTTATCATTGTTATTTTTATCATCCTAATTACAACCACTGTTAGCATCATTGCCATTTTCCATAATAGCATTATTGTTTTAAATGTCATCAATTATCAGAATCTGGAATTTCATATAAAGAGCTATCGATATCAATGTCACGATCATCTTACCAAAAAAAAAAAATTCTTCTTCTACGTTTTCTTACTCGTCAACTGCTACACTTTGCATCTTTCTTGCGAGTAAACTGTACTCCTTTTTTATGTAACATCATTGTAAGATGATCCCCCCATAGATTAGGACACGAGATGAAATATTCTTTCCATCTGTCTTCGAGATTCATCATCATTCTTTGCCCTTAGTAGGATAGGAACGGGTAAAAAAGCTCGCGCTTGCCACTCCATTTCTTCGAGGGATCGTAAGAAATGTAAGAGAGAGATGAAGTCTGTCCTAGTGTGGGAAGAGCGGAGTTTATTCTATCAATCCTTGCAGTCTTCAATCGGAGACAGATATCTGAGTTAAGATCAGCGCAAGGTAGCATCGAACTCTGCGATCCGTGCTTGTTGTTTTCCGCCTAATAAACGACTTCCCCCATTTCATCGCCTGCTGAAAGATGTGGCGCTATGGAAACGCAATCATTCGTAATCAGAAGACATAGGAGCAGCGTATCTTCGCCGTGTATGAACAACCCGGAGAACGCCAGTTGACTACAAATCAATGCCATTACTTTTTGCTTCTTCTGGCTTTTTTTTTTCGCCGAGCATGCTGAGTGCCGTAAATAGACCCAACTACGCACGTTGCTCGTTGTGCCCAGTTGACCGGGCGCTGCGCTGAGCGTGTGGCGCTCCAATGTCGAAAATCAACCTTGTTTAGATGAAAAGGCTTCCCTTTTGCTTTGATTCGAGAGAAGGGTTATACCCAATCGAGGTTTTCTCCCAGCCGGTGACGACATTTCGAAAATCTCCGTAGCGAAATGCCGAAGCCGTCTGCCGCTCTGACGTCATTCCAAGCAGACGTGCGGACTTGTTGAAATGCTTCTTTTTTTTTTTCTGGCCCGGCTTTTCCCGCCCAACCGAAAATTCTCCCCTTGCACCCTATAGTGGGTGGACGTGCTCAATCCCAACAATTTTCAGGACAAGTTAATGAAGCAATCGATGATTAGCAGTTAGCATTCACTCCCCGGTCGCACCCCACCCTCACCGTCTGACCCACAATGCCCGTGGCGCCGCTAACAAACTTGGTGTTCACGTTCCGACCTTGTGTTTACTCTCATATCCTTGATTAATCAAATTCCTTCCCCCCCCCCCCCCTGACGCTTTACCAACATGCATATTTTTTCAAGGATAATTCTTTGCTCTTGTGTGAGATGTCACACCGTTTTGTTTGTTTGTTTGTTTGTTGTTTTGCTCTTTTTTGCTTGAGTTGTGGTAATGAGAAAGCAAGATGTCATGAGTCAACATTGTGCATGGGGCATCATACGTGTTACCAACATCGCAAGAAGTAAAATATTATCCTAATAATAATATTTCATATATATATTTATACAATTTTTGAATGAAAATACATTTCCAAGCATATGATGAATAAACACAAACAACTGCATATTCCCATATATAGACTTCAGTATGTTGCTGATTCAAGTAGGCCTAATTCTTGTTTTAGTCATCGTTCGTCATCTTAGTTATCGGTGTAAGAATGTTTAACATCTGATGGACAAAAACTCATGATGCCTTATTCAGTGAGGAATGTGATAATTATGATATGAGCGCCTCCACATACAGAAAAGAAAGCAGACACAACAATATTGTCTGTATAATTATAATGCATAACATACGACATTTCCCGAAAGTAGACTTCATTATGTTGCGGACTCATACAATTCTTGTTTTACTCACGCTTAGTTATCGGTAATGTGATCAACTATTTTAGCGGCACAGAACCTCTTGATGCAATGTTCAGTGAGCAGTATGATAATACGACAGAAATGAAAACATACACAACCATATTGTTTGTATATGCATATACAAAGCGACATTTCTCAAACGTAAATGCTTTTCCTCGTATCTCTTTCCTTTCTTTCCTCTCTCTATCTCTCTCTTTATCTCTCTATCGCTCTCTCTTCAGTTTCCCTTCTAAGGAATCAAATATGACCTACTTTCCTAATCAAATAAGCCAGAATTGAGAAACAGTATTACGCTACATCAAGTTTGTTTTATTTGATTGAGTAATATAGTCTTGTCAATTTGTTCGGCTTAGTGGACTGTTTATAAAATGGATTCCATACGTATTCACCGTCGACGACATGTATAAGATGGACCGTATTGTTACGGACACACAAGCACACAAAGAAAAGATGTACCAACCATACTGGGTAAAGTCCCATAGTCATATGAGAGATGAAGGGTAGCTAAAACTAAACTGTCGAACATATCTGCCAAACTCGGGTTTCGATTTAATGGGATATATTATGCCCACGACCATACTGTGTTTTATGTCGAAAATAATTCTGCTGTGTCTTCGGCAACGCACTATTGGAAATTAATGACAAGAGAGGATAAGTAATTCTTTTAATTGAGCAAATAAATTCTCGATGAATCGACCTTTGGCGGCAGATTGTAGATAATGCTAATAATGAGTTTGACTCTCTCGGATGGACTGAACAAATACAAGATGTCGAGGAGCATGAAATTTTCATTAGACGTTTAAAGGATCAAATGCATCTGTCCTATATCTTTACTTCATAATTAAATGTCTTTTTGTCCTATTTTACTTAAATCATTTGCGGCAACAGAAACCAATATTAATCAGTAAACTCAGTTTGCAGTTTCCGCTCATAATAAAAACGTGATGATTCAATATCCTCCATCTATTCACTGCTTGACGAAATATACTGCACAGGGTGATTTTTATACACGTTTTGTCTTGTTCAAGCGGAGTCCACCAATGTGTGTGGGGAAAAAGAAAGAAACATAACAATGTGCGCTGTGTAAAAACAATCTTTCGGTGCATGCGCATGCTGCGTGTATTCGAACGGCCTCTTCACTGTACGATTTTTCAACACGGCAGTTTTCCGCGCGTATACACAGCCGAGCAGCACAAGCAAAAATAGACCGGAACAAATGCCCCAGGCAGACAGAGGCAAACAAGTTTGTTTTTAGCCATATCGAATGGCAAAGTTCTCATAATGAGGTAATTTCATTCTCCTGAAAGCTAAGGGTCAGTTTCATGCATAGTTCATGCGATTTCAAAGTGATCGTTTATACAGGCCTTCCTCAGACTCGGTTGTTTTTATTTCAAATCCTTTTAGACAGTCTATGAATGTGCAGAATTAATCGACTTTTGAAACATACCATACCTCATAATCATTCCATGTGAATTTGTTGTTGAGATACGTTGATGATTATGACGATGTATTTAGCGGCAGAACTAGTAAATAGTATTACCGTTTAACTGTGCATTAATAACGAATAATTCCCGTATTAGAATTGTTATTCGTGATGATTACACTAATCTTTATTTCACAAATGCTACTGACATCTAAACATAAACTATAAATTCGTTTTATTGATGTGGATTTCATGGAAGCGATGCATTTTTTTACACAGATGATAGAGATTCCATGCATCTATTCGGCTTGATCAAACGCACACATATTCTGAAACTGTGCGATGATGCAAAAGCATTACCTTTAGCCTGTTCTTCAAGCGCAAGCTGTCAACGACAAATGGGACTGAAAAGGAATATTGCAGACAGCTCGATTTCGCTCAGATAAACATGTTTCGCTGATCATTTAATCCCCATCTAAGAAACAGACATCAAATGTCTGAGAATAATCCTTTCTTTTTTCTTTTTCTTTCTTGCTAATGGCGTCATGATGTTCTACTAATGGCGAGTATTTTATCCACTGTTCCAAATGTGATGACGAGCCGACAAAATAGTGTTGAAGTTTAGGATTACTCTATGCTGGATTTGTCACGATATCATGAACATTTCTTACATTATACACCTTCGTAGAATTGAATTTCTGAGGGGATTCCACGTAAGAGTGATCAGAAACCACACGTGAAAAAATATGTGGCCTCATATCATGCTTTCGGGCAAAAGAATGTAATTTCGCCTCAAGGAATCCAGAGGCCTGTACAGTTTCTCCACTCTTTTTCTATCATAATTCATATTTCATTTCATTTCTGTTTGTTTGCTCAGTGTCACGTAATACTAGATCATTTTTTTATGTCTTAAAAATGATATCACTGTTTTATAATTGAGAGAATAGATGAAAATACAATAAATAATGATATTCGTGATGATATAAACACCCTAGTAGTAAAAACAATCCCTGATAATGGAATAACGATCATTACTGAATAGAATATGACAAAACAATTGTACTTCATCGTGCAAATAATAAAGGTAATGGCACCACTGATGATCGTATTACATTAGATTATTGTGTTATGTCATTTGCCACAAAAGATACCCTAATCCGTATGGCCTACAAGATGTGTTGAAGATACCTTTCGTGATCCTCTGGGCTAAGTTCAAAACAGAATGACAATGCGCGGTGAATGCAAGTGGGTGTGCGTTTCCGTAAACAGCGTATAGTGGTGTTCTGCGCAGTGAAATAGTCGATTTCCTGGCCCGTGAAATCGCATACTATAGTACCCGTTGCTATCCATTTTACTTTATCCAAATGTCAGGAACATTAGACGACACGGTAATTGCCTCGCTGAACATTGAAACATGCTACCTTCCAGGAAGACGGTGTATATCCCCCTGTTTTTAACGTGTCATTTTCTTGATTTTTTTTCCTTTTTCCTTTAAAGAATTACAAACTTTAAAAGTCTTTGGATCCCAGAGTCATTAAGTGACTAGAGAACAACAGAACGACAAAAAAAAAAAGTTGTTTTTCGGGTTTTTTAGTCAACTTTGCCTTGAAGGTCTCTTCTTTCGAAAAATATGGTTGTTGACTCATCTGTCGAAACGGTTCAAATCTGTAATTTTCTCATTCATATCTAATTTGTAAAACGTATAGAGAGAAACACACTCGATATGGTTCAATCCTTGTTATCAATAATCGCGGGTTCAAAACATGATTACTTTTGTGATTGGTGGAAATTGCACAAAGCGTCATCAATAACCTATGTTAAGGCGCACTGTCGTTGACTTGATAGCTATGCATTCTTGCAGGGGGGGGGGGGGCGATGGGGATGATCATACGGATTATGGCATGCTCTGTCATGCAACATATTCAAAACTGTTACTACGAACTCTTCAAAATTCTTTTTAGCTCTTTTGGAATTATATGCTCGTGCAGTTTTTATTGACAATTAAACTGAAACTGAACTTGTTATGTATTTGTCATAAATCACTGATATACAATACACACACATCTTACACACACATAATGCGTGTGGGGATGTGCTTCCTATACTATCATCGATGTTGTAAAAAGTGTCTGTTATTACTATACTGTTTGTTTGCAATGTGGGATATCAAAATAAAGAGGAAAATTAAAGGAGAGATAGTGCGTGTGTGTGTTTATGTGCGCGTAAGTGTGTTTGTATGAGTGGGTGTGATGTGTGTGGGTATGTGTGTTTCAATCAGTCAGTAAGAGATGGAGTAACATGATAACATGAAAACAGACAGACTAAAAGGGAAGGAGTGTAGACTGGGAAAGATAAGCGCTGCGATGGGAAGCTATTTCTGTATAAAAATGCCTCGGGGTGTCGCCACAGTTTGACTGTAAAACCTGCGATAATAACCTTCGGGACAGCGTCCCCTTGAGACGCCCGGCGACTACACACGTTGGCGATCCGTCAAGAGGCGTCTTAAAGAGTCTTAAAGACCCGCGATCACCACTCGCATTCATTCCCTTGAATACCTGCATGGACAGAGATGTAGTGCGCAGTTTAACCTTGCTACGGCTTCGCTTCTCGAAAACACGAGACCCCCTCTGGAGTGACTATGAGCGTAAAAGCCGGAAAACTACGTCTATCAAACAAAAAACACAACAACAAGAACAACAACGACCAAAACTTAAAGGGAAAATTGATGTTTGCTGATTATTCAGTATGAATAGTTATGGGTATGCTCAGGAATCACTGGTAAGGGTAATGTTTGCATTAAAACTCAGAGTGTGTTGGTGAATGTGCGTCGTTTCCTCTATCTGCTTTCGTGTAAAATATTCGAGCAAAGGAAACAATTGTTGTGGATCAAGCAAACATAGATACTGTATTGAATGAATTGTCTAAATTCTAAGGGACTCACGTAAAGGTCTTTTCAAGCACTTCACCCGAGCAATAAACCAGACCATAAAACCATGAATTTGAGAGATCAGCTTGCCATTTCTTCATGCATCCATCCCAAATGCAAATGACCTCATGACACTGTGAGGTGATTGGTAGTACGCCTGTCAATGCCAATAAGCATTCCCAATCTATTTGGATTTGACAAGTGTTGTCTGTTACTGCAAAAAGGCAGCAAGTTAGATGCCCGTTCTTCGGAAGTTGGTTTATGCGGAGATTAGCGTGTTGAACTTCTTCAGCGCATCTTCGCGGCGCACTGGACGGACCAACGAGCTGTATTAACGAGCAGATGTTCTTTCTCTCTCTCTCTCTCTCTCCCTCTGTTTCTCTACTTTTGTACATGTATATATCCATCTATCTCTTCCAATTTCTCTCTCTCTCTCCCCTCTATCTCTTCATCTCTTTGCCGCGCACTCCTTTTCTCGGTCTCTCTCTCTCTCTCTCTCTCTCTCCCACACAATCCTATTCAAGAAACCTTGCCTGTGGTCTTGCTACACACGTCGTGAATTAGTTATTTTAGTCGCATTTCCCCCCTCGGTGGCCCCACGTCCGTGATTTCGAACCACCTTCAGCAATTCGTGTCTCTCGATCTCGTTAGAATCGCTCGCTACACGCTCACATGTAGCCTTTGGGCAAGCACTGTTGTGATGTATTTCTTTTTTTCCCCCTCATTTTTTGTTTTCTTTTTTCTCTCCTGGTGATTTTAAATGTGATGACAAACCTCTTATTTGACTGACGTACAGACAATGAGGAATGAAATGATATTGGCATAAGTTGATTTGAATTGTTGAATTGACTATTAATTTTCAACTTTGAAGCTACAGATAATAAGCGACTAAAAATTCAGCGACCAGAACCTTTAGACACAATACAATATAAAGAATCATGTTGGTGTTTATAGCAAAGCTGTGTGTGTGTGTGTGTGTGTGTGTGTGTGTGTGTGTGTATTCAAATCTTCGTTGTCGAGAGTTAGGGTTAGGTTTATGCTGCCTACCTAACATTAGATGGATACTAAAGTACATGCAGGGCTGCTGAATGCAAGATAGACAGCTGCAAATTAACCATTATGAGTAGATTTGATTGATATAGGAGCTGGAAGAGAAAATTGACCGAGTTCTTGAGTGGGTGTGTGTGTGTGAGTTTGCAAAAGGTGCCTGTCAAGTTGTGTGGATGAACATCTCGTAAATAATGTATACATCTCGATGAAGTATTAATGAATGGTATTGATCAATGAACACGCGAAGGAGACTAATGTATGAAATAACCAGCAACGCACTCCTAAATGTCATACGTGTATGTTTTACACGTATTCTCAGTGACATGACTTTGAGGTGGTATCGTAAGGGTTAAGGAAATTGTTTAACGGGTGATGGCTCATGTGTCAGGAAATGTCGAACTCTGCTGTCTGGGGTGAATGTTGATGCTGAAATGCGTTAAAGAAAAATACCACAAGAAACGGAACTTTTAAAGATTATGCTGCCATTATCTAAAGATCCATGCACTAATGGTGTATTACTGTTTACTGAATGATTTATTTCAACACGATCATTCTTTGGAAATACTATAAATTCTTTCATTCTTTTTTTTTCACTTTTCTTGGCATTTAGCGTGTTCACAGGTCCATGTTTACACAAAAAGTGACACTGTCTTGCAACATGTAGAACTATGGAGCTCATAATATTCGATATGATAATATTATTAGATTAGGAAACATTGTTAAGAAGTGAATATTCCTGCGCCTTCTTCCTGAACTACAAAGGGTCCTGGTGTTCGTAATAAATAAATCCATCAATAGAATTTCTATGATATTATCGCTTATATATAATGGCATAAAACAGATAATGAGGCTTCACTGCAAGCCTTCAGTGTACATCCCCTTTTGCCCTTGCTAATCATTTTTTAATTTATTCAGCCATAGCCTAATTAGTGAGCATGGCTTTTCGCAATGAATCTGTAGAAGTTTAGCACCAGAGTGCTTAAATTTTACATTTTTTCCCCATATACTGTAAGTATCACAGCCCTAATCTAACTGTCTGATCAATAAACCAGAAGGGGATGAGATACAATTTGATGTAAAGTGAGTGCGGATGATAAAGGCACGCGATAAAAGGAAAATGCATGTTATAACTTATTATCATCTAACAAACAGAATTATGACGAACAAGTAAAGTTCCGAGTACTGAATTGCCACCATAGAGATTTTTACAAAATTACCAGATATTATGAATGTGTTTTGTTTGCATACGTGATAGGTATACGTGTGCGCGCCATTGATAATATGATTGTTTAAAAAAAAAAAACCACAAAGATGTCGGTAATGTCACGAGGGCACGTGAGGAGACCTGCAAAAACAGTGTCACTACACCCCACAGCTTGCTTGAAGAAATATCATCTTTGTATCCTGAGAGAAGAAGTATCAAACACTCGATTTCCTGTGACGCATTTCTCCCCCAAGATAACTGTGAGGAAACGAATAATTGCTCGTGACATTTGCATAAAAAAGAGTGCGGGTAGTTACCTCAAGTAAAAAAAAAAAAGAAAAAAAAAAGAACAACAATATCTTTCGATGCCAGATTTACCTTTTTTTCATTTCTACTCTTTCCAAACTACATCATCTTTTCCGCTTTGCCAATTACTTGTAATAATTCATTTTTACGGCAAACTTGAGGAAAAGAAAGTCACTTGTCTGCCTTTAGCTCTCTTTCCCTCCATTTTTTTTTTATTTGTATCTTTTTTTGGTATTTGTTTTTGACGTCATTTCCAACTTCTCAATTCTCCTTCTCCTGAGAGTGACTTTAAAATTTTATTGGTCTCCTTTCACTTTCTACATAGACTTTTTACCAGCTCTTCTTCAATTCGAGCGTCACAATGACTGACATTAAGTTCTTCCAAAAACAATTTATCCTCCGTTGAAAGAAAATGAATACGAATAGGAATCCCCATCCCTTAACCCCGTGAGGACGAGTCCCGAGTATACTCGAGCAAATGTCTGTGGGAAACGCGTGTTGTAGAAAAATCAGCCCGTCCTCAACGGGTTTTAGCATTATTTTGGTGGGCAAGGGGGAAATTGATTAGGGTAGGGTTATCCTTCCTTTGCACTTAATGGGGGTGGAACTTATTAATAGAATTATTTTTTTCTTTCAAATGCCCTCTAATGTTTTACACTTCAGTATATCGAATACGCTGTTGTGTTTGGACAGTGACTACCTGTTGTAATTGATGCAACAAAAAGCATTATTTTCAAAGTCGAAACATATAAAGAGCATTCTATTTGCTTTAATAGTTGAAGTTTTGGTTACATCTACATTTCTTTTCCTGCCAGAATCAAAGACTAAAGATTTCGTTGCTGCGTACAGATGACTTGAAAAAAGTGGTGAAGATGAAACCGGAAATTACGTTTATATGCTTACATATGAAGTGTCTTTGTAAACATAAACACCTCCCTCCCCTAGGAAAAAAAAAGAAGATATTCACGATAGGTAAAGTTGCACGTATTGTAGTTCTTTATTACAAGTGCGCCCTCATTGTTCACGCATTACCGGTAGTTCCACATCTGTGTAAGATATCAAAACACTCACTTCAAATGTCAACGTGCCTACGATGTAGACTTTGAAAAATAATTCCTGGAAATTCCACGGTCCAGTTACTTTCCTATATATCTGACTCTCTTTCCCGTTTGCTCACTCTTTATTGAAGCCCTGAGTGCGTTATTATAACGTCAGGTCTATGGCCTCTCTGTGAGTGGCCTGTTTTTTCCCCTCCCTGTAGATTAAAGGAAACCATATTATGACGTCAAACAGCGCGAAGAAATACAAATTTTGCAGTGAGCGAAGCAGTGACTCGAAAAACGCTGAACCCCAGAGTGCCAATCTTGCTCCATTAGTGAAAAATATGATGGAAAATTTTAGCTTGCTTGGAAAAAGCGTCTGTCATGGGTTACCATGACACTTTAAGTGAATCAATTATTCGTATCTCGCATATCTCCTCGAAAAGCGCGGAAGTAAAGGCCCCCACCACCAAGGCGAATGTTTAGACTTCATTCTTGGACAAAATAATCAGCAAATGAGGCAATTTTTCAATTCGAAGATTTCACTTTTGGGGGGACAAACTAGATATCATGTAAAATAAACAGAATGGTGTGTTTCCTCACCGTGCCGGAAGTCAAGAAGTTGAGTTCGAAAGCATCACAACTAGGCCTATACATCCGAGAAAACAGGTCAGATAATCATCGTATTTGGATTCTTCCACATCCCTCTAAATTCTTCCGCATGTCTCCATATATCAAATCAACCCATGTTCTGTATTAATCTTTGCGGGGTTTCGGGTTGAACATTTCGTGCTACTTAGTCAAAGCATGCTTACTGATGGGCAGCATTAAAGGCACAAATGATCATCGATTATTGACGAAATTGTCCTTTATTCATAAATTATGCATATGCACTTTCCAGGTATAGTGCTGTCCCCATGTGCATAAAAAATGTGTCAATATGCAATTCTATAATAATGATGATCATGATAATGATAATCATTATTACTATTATTATTACATGTACTCTTATTACTACTATTCTATATAATTATATATTATGTATACACACACACACACACACACACACATATATACACACATGTGACAATCTTGCCCTCTTCATATCATGTTTAACGACACAGTCATCATAACAAATCCCTGTTTATACGCGTGCGTTCTCGGTCTGAAGATCACACGTTATCGTGTTCCTTTACTCCTTTATACACCACTCGTCGTCAACCATAGTCAACTATGTCCTTTACGTCATTTCCCCTTTCCTGTCTTTGAATTATGTTATCGTCCATTCCATCCATCGGGATAGAAGAAGAAGAAGAAGAAGAAGTAGGAGAAGAAGAAAGAAAGAAAGAGAGGGGAGGCGATGGTAAGCGGTTAGAGGGAAACGCCGGCTCTTTCGCATGACGCCGCAGCTGGCGGAATCACGCCGTTTCGCGGCAAATAGCGGCCAGGGGGCAAATTCTTTTGCGCGGATGCCGCCACGAGAATTCACAGAATCAACAAGTCGACCCCGATGTGTCACACACACTCGGCGTCTCGCTGTTCCCTCCTCCATTGTAGGAGGCGCCTTGAGATGATATAGTATACCGGAAGGAAATCATAAGCCTCGTGATCACAGCAAGCAGATTATCCATACATGTATAACAAGATTATCCTTGTAATGATTGTGCCTTTGATATAATTCTATATTTATGGGTATAAACATGAAATTTAAACATTATGTTTCTGTATAGCGAGTGTTCTTTATTCTATTGTATGTATATATATATATATATATATATATATATATATATATATATGTAAAGTATGTACTATCCTTATAACCATAATCTTTTTCTAATGATATTTATGGATATCTTCTGTCGAATTTCCATGCACATTTTGCTCATTTATGAGAGGTTGAAAACCGAGAAGTCTACAAGGTCAATACCAAAACACTAGGCCTATATTGGATATCATGCTTTCAAACAATGTATTGGAAGTGATAAGGAGAACTCCTTCGGAAAACATCCAAGATCCAAAATCATCTGTGTGAACCAAAAGTGTCACGTTTATATGTACTGCAGGATTATATAGATGTAGTCATTGCACTTTACATGATACAATGTATCAATTTCGACCGAATAAAATGAAAAATAGTTGAATGAAAATATCAAGTAATAAACAGCTACTCAGCTAGCAGAAGGTATTTATATTTATATATGTACACACATGATTAACATATTCAAGCATACACACAGACATACAAACATACAGACATAAATACATACACAAGTACGTACAAACACACAGAGATATACAAACATACAGACATATTACACACACAGCCTAATACGCACTACACACATGCACATACTTACATACATACATACACACATACAGTCAAGTAACCTGGAGAGCGCTACGTCTCCGCTATACGTGAGTTACGGATGAGGAAATGGGTAATATCTTCCACAGGTGACCTGTTAACTATTCTTCACCGGGCGTCATGGATGGGGGAAAAGTCGGGCATCTTTCCAAAGGTGGCCTATTAACCCACTTGCCTGGATCATTAGCCCTGTGTATGTATGTGCATCACGATGAAACCATTTGGGTCACGTGGTTATTATAACTGAAGGACACGTTATCAAGAATGATATACTCTCTCGCTTTATTGGATTTCGACCTACCGCAACAAAATACTTGAGGCGTTCACCGCGCTCCACGTCCATTAATTTCATTTTCCTGCTTAAGAAAGAAAGAAAGAAAAGAAGACATTATCACTAATAATGGTGCACAATATTTATGTCAGCCGTAAACTAGAACGATCACATCCAACTGCCTCGTAGCTGGAGAAGAGTAGATATCGTGCTCCCCATTTGATATGACAGGTCTACAGTTCTAAACATCGATAGTATCGTCAGCGGGTATCCTTCAGCACTTGCGGAGAGTGAAGAAAAAAGAAAGTTGGCTATAGAGGGCGCTCAGTAATAATAATCCACTCAAACCACAACTTTTCAAACGCTATAGACCTAGTCTGCGTCTACATGTAGTTTATTTCTTTGGGTTTTTTTTTTCTGTAAGATGTTTAAGATGTTGTAAACATTGTATTGCATTGTATTGTATTATATTGTATTGTATTGTATTGTATTGTATAGTATTGTAATGTATTGCATAGTATTGTATTGTATTGTATTATGCTGTATGATATGATATGATATGATATGATATGATATGATATGATATGATATGATATGATATGATATGATATGATATGATATTATATTATATTATATCATATTATATTATATTATATCACATTATAATATATTATATCATATTAAATTATATTATATTATATCATATTATATCGTATCGTATTGTATTGTATTGTATTGTATTGTATTGTATTGTAAACATTAATCTTGCTGTTGTATTTGTTTTGTTTTCACGAGTATATATAATTTGCTGACTGAATTCGATTCGTGTGGTAGCCGAAAGCGAACAGGCGTGATTTTCGGGTGCTAGGGAGCGTTAACGTGATAATTCCCTGGTTTAGTGTCTTTTTGAGAACAACCGGACTTCAACGTCAGCATTTGTGCTATACTGCTGTGAGCCCTCACTTAATTCTTGGTATTAGTGATCTAATCTTAATCATTATGACAGATGATAAGAAAGATAATGTAAAATGTACGTCACTTATCTCGAGTAGATATGAACTCAGGTGCCATTCAGTAGTAAATGATGAGAAATGGAAAGAATTCCACAAATTAATCAACATATCGATATGACACAGAATGAGTTGCACTTGAGATAATTTTTTTCTATGCAAAACAGCACAACAAGTCACGAAACATTTTTCTTTTTTTGTGGGTATTTTTGTAATCATACAGGCAGTGAAAAGTTAGGAGGTGGGGGATGAGGGACATCTTGAAGACTATAATTAGATCCGCAGTGCTCGCCAGGCTGTGTAGAGTGAATCCCCAATTTGCTAACACTGCCCAATGGCTTTCAAGGGCTCATTGTTTCACACCCCGTGCAGGCAGGAGCGTAGGTGGCGCTTCAGCGGTCGCCGGTTTCCTTATATTGCTCGGCAGCCGACAGTGAGGTTGAAGACCTTCGCCAATGTGCGTCATTCACATTTGTAGAAAGAGCACAAAAATAGGGCGAAGAGATAAGCATCGGTGTTTTGCTCTTTGCTTATAATGATTCTTAACGGGCCCGGGTCGTTGCCGAAGGCACTGGATGCATCATGTTTTTAAAGATATTGGATGTTTGTTTCTCTCTTTCTGTTAGATCTGATTTCTGGGTCTGTTTTGTTGGAGGTGCACTCTTTGAAACACAAGGGCTTACTGATATCAAGTAGGTTCTCACAAACTATATAGTTTGGGGACGTTACGGATATTCTTCTTCTTTTTTTTTTTCTTTTGGTCTGCAAGAACATTTCATTATGGCTTGTTTTTTTTTTTTTAGAGATGCGCCTGCTTCTAAAATAGGAACCGAACCATGTCTTTGTTTGTGGGTTAATGGATTCATAGGCGGCGATCCCACGGGAACAGTGAGGACGTGTCTCCACCCCCTTCCCTGGATTTTTTCTTCTTTTTTGGGGGGAGGATTCACACCCCCGACGATTTTGTTTTTTTTTTTTTTAATTTTGTTAGTATTCTTGACAGATTTTGTATCTGTGAACCTGTTCAAAAGGTAAAACTATTTTGATTGAAAGTTTTCAAATATTGTACCAAAAGTGTGCACCAGATAATTAAATTGCCATTCTAAAATAATGTAGAAACTCCCTCGTGTAGTAGGGGAACCCCGTCCCACACTTTCCCCTCGCTCGGTCGCTCCACTCCCTCGCTTGCTCGACTAGTGTAATCAATTTAGAGTTAATTTGTCCCTCGTCATAAAACATAATCATAATAGCAGGTGGTTGTAGCTAGTCATTGTAATTTCATGTTATGTTATATATAATTTACATATGATTTTGTATTTTTGTAATCTTACATCGTTTTTCTTCCCCTTTCCAGGTAGCGTAAGAGAGCGTACTTTAGATTTATACGCTAAGATCATTCTGGCTCAGAGGAAATAAAGATTTTAATAGTGGTAGTAATACAATAGTAATAGTTGTAATGACGGTAATTATAATGATAATAATGTCAATAATGATAATGATAATGATAATAATAATAATAATAATAATAATAATAATAATGATAATGATAATGGTAATAATAACAATAATAATGTTAATAATAATAATAATAAAAATAATAATGATGATAATAATAATAATAATAATAATAATAATAATAATAATAATAATAACACTAAGAACAATCATACCCGTTTATCGTCATGCTTTCTTAAAAACGTTTACCATGTTTGCAGACTTGCTGATTCTGTTCGTTACTATTTGGAGTTTGGGGGGGGGGGATGGGTGAGAAAAGAAGGAAAAGCGGGTTGAATGAAGTCACCACTGTATTTCCCCAATCAGTCCTGCCGAAAGGTCAAGTGGGAAGGCGGTCGGTTGTGCAGAGCCCGTGTGAATGCCCTCCGTCACACGGTCAGTCTGTGGAGTCAGCCGTGATAAATCGCAATGCTAATTAGTGCTGACGTCTTCCCATCTATTTCCCCGAAGAGCACTCCTCCCTCTCCCCTCTACCACTCCACTCCTCATCTCACTATCTCACTATCTATCTATCTATCTATCTATCTATATCTACCTGTCTATCTATCTATCTATCTACATGTCTATCTATATATCTATTTATCTATCTATCTACCTGTCTATCTATCTACCTGTCTATCTATCTATCTATCTATCTATCTATCTATCTATCTATTCATATCTATCTATCTATCTATCTGTTTATCTATCTATCTATATATCTATCTATCTATCTATCTATCTATCTATCTATCTATCTATCTATCTATATCCAACTATCTATCTATCTATCTACCTATCTATACCTATTCATTTATCTTTCTATCTATCTATTCATCTATCTATCCATCTATTTATCTGTTTACTATCTATTTGTGTATTACTTACCTGTCTATCAATGTATGTATCTATCCACATATGTATTTCATTACGTATTAATTCATCTATCTATCAATCCATTTATCAATTTCTTTAATATTTTTTCCTCCCTCTGTCTTCCTATCTAATAAATGTTATCTATCTAGTTGTCTTTCTACATGCCCGTTTTGAAATAAACTGCCATTTTACCTACCAATTCCTTAATTTAGATAATTTGTCTGTCCGACCATAATTATATTCTTCAGATCTTCTTTGTTTACCATTTTATGCCCTGCTTTTTTACTCGTTCATTTCGCTACTTCTTTTTCTTTCTGCTTTCCTGTTGTTTGAGGATTCTGACTAGCATCTTATTCATAAACACAATCATTTACAGTGTGATGCACTTCTCGAGTTGATATCTCACCTCTTTAATTGGTTTTTACATCTATTTCCTTGGTAGAAAACCAAAGGAATTGGGAATCTATTTTGTTACACTCTTTGCCTCATGAAGTTCTTGTATGATAGGTCAATGCAGTAGGCAAAATATGCGAATCGATCTACTTTGTTTTTCAAAATGTTTTTCTCCTGGCATGTGCCAAAGATTAAACTGTATTAACTCGCGGCAAAATCCACATCTAAGTATACTGAAATGATGTAATTTGGAAAAAAGACATATTTGGCTTCCGTTTTCCATCATTTGTCATCTTTGATCGAGAAAGTTGTTGTGGTACGCCTTATCACGGCATCACCCATAAAATAAAACGCACTGTGTAATGATTACTTAAAAGTCAACGTGCAGTTTGGAGTGACGCCTTAAGAACACAAAAGAACAAAACGATAAAACAAACGTGTTGATAAAGAAAAAAAAAGAGCGTGTTGATAGGCGGTGATACGACCGGTTCCATGTCATTTGCTCCTGCGACAATTGTTCCCATGAAATATCTGCACACTAAGCCAAACATAAAACCTACCCACAAACATAATGCTAATCCTAAACATAATCCTAACATCAAACTACACCTAAAACCGTATCACAACCCCAACCCTGACTCTAAGTCCTTAGAGAAAATAATCTGACCTGAGTAATTGTCGCAGGAGCAAATGTCGTGTCACCCATACCACCAAACACGCCTTTTGGCATCACCGTTTAGTTTCTGTAGCATGTGGCCAACCGGGCTTTGGGAGGGGCCGATTTATAATAGTATACCGCCATCTGGTGTCGCCCCATTCCTACATTGCAGTGTACTACGTATTCTCTGCTATACAAGCCCGTGTTTATGACGAATTCTTACCACAAAGAATATTTGGGTTCGCTGTCGGTTTTTGGTTGTAATAGCAGTAAAAGTACCGACACCAGTTGCAGTGGTTGTAAATGTAGTTGTTACAGTAGTAATATATAGTACTTGCTAGTGGTAAAAGTTGTAGTATTAGTAAAAATAGTAGTAGTAGTAGTAGCAGCAGCAGCAACAGCAAGGCTACAAGTAGAAATAGCAATAATGGTACCTAGAGAGAATATAGTAGCAGTCGAAATATCAACGTAAACGCAGCGGGAATCGTGATAACGGTAAGAAAAGTTATGCAGTAACAAAGTGTAGAAAGATCTTAGTACCACTTCAAGAAATTAAAAAAAAAAAGCAAAACTGTCAAAGATGATAATACGAAGCAATCACGAAGCATAACATGCGTTCATTAGGTTAAGGTTGCGGCTGAATTGTTTGCACAATGTCAGGTACGTGGGGTAACAAGCGCTCGTCATTGTAATAACCTTGGTGACTATATGAGAGCAAGGCTAATTCACCCGCAGATTCAAGTGTTCGGCAGTTGTCAGTTAGCGACTAAATGACCCCTAATTATCAAAATATCTTCAGCCTCTGGCGCAATTCGTTATCATTCCCTTGATACAGTTACCAACAGTAGAATGATGTTGGTGTGGTGTTTTTCCTGTTGTTGTTTTAGGGGGCTGTGTTTGCTTGTTCGTTTGTTTTTTGTTTGTGTGTGTTTTGTTTTAAGTACTCTTAATAGGTGCATTCTTTATTCTATAATACACCAAAAACAATTTCGATGTGCGCTTTGTCTACCGCTTCCTTGTGCGTGATCTGCTTTCTTAAAAACAAACAAACTAACAGGAGTAAAATGATTGGCACTGAGGTGTCATCAAGCCCAATGAAGCGAATACCGCCATCTATAGGCACAAAACAGACAATAACGCAGATCAACGCGGCTAAATCATGACCTCGGTCACAATTAAAGGGAAAAAAAACGAAAAAGGAAGAGGGGAGATGAAGGTCTTGGTGAGGAGAATGAAATTTGAATGAGAAAGAAATTGTTTTTATCGGCAAATTGGAGTTTCTTGCATTTATCCATGATTCTTTTTGGTCGCAATTTATATAAAAAAAAGAACAATAACATTAAGTCTTGTTTGTGAACTACTAATGTATGTACTTCTATTAATATATATGCCGCACATCTTACAATACCTGTTAATTCACTAGGCGAGAGGATCTTTTTTTTTTTCTTTCGAAAACCCTGTAAATGATAAAAGCAAATCATGCCCCCCTGTTTCACTTTTAAAAAAAATATATAACATGCGACATTGTATAATCGTAAGTTATTGTTGGTGGTACGGGGTATGCATGTGCCTTGCTAGAGAATGTACATTTCTAATGAAACGCTGTCATCATCACTAGCAACCCTGCTGCACCGAATGTCAAAGGGGTACACTGATTTAAAGTAATGGTTGGGGCAAATTATTTGTATAGGGCCCCATTTCTCTCTCTCTCTCTTCTTTCGATCTTTAAAATAACAACAACATAATGGTTGTCTTGTGAAACGTAAATCTCATTGTGGTCCTCATTATGGCCCAAGTGTGGGATGTCCAGAGCCCTGTTTAGCTAATTAAACATGGGAAATATCGAACCAAACAATGAACCTTAAACCGGACGGATTCAGATCAGATCTAATTGGGAAGGACACATAGGCATTCAAGATGGATTCTAGAACGTAGCAAGGTGGACACAAGTTCCAGAATGGCTTAGTGAAACAGCTTCTAACTTCTGGTGACTGATTGAATCCAAAATTGCCCCTGAGACCAGCTGAATTGAGCTTGGGATTGCTTCTAGAGCTTTGTGGAAACAGCTCCCTAATGACCCATCATGCTGTACATTTTAAACATCGTCCCCTTTCTCACCTCGTCTCTACTTGGAACTGTGGAACAAGTGATGTGCATGGACACTCTCATAGGTAGGGTTTCTAACGAGGTAGTTACAATTCAGATAATGACGTACCATCAAGAGGCACCGAGGGGAGGTTGCTTCTAGTTGTATCTGAAGGTTAGATGTGTGTCAATTAAAGTCATTATGTCATTTGTCTGTCTTTTTATTTGTTTTCTATAACATTACATTGATGGCGACAATCTATTCCGCTTGAATGTAAACTAAATTGCAAGACGCAATCACAAATGAAGGTCTCTATTGGCAGCGAAAAGCCTGAAAAGTGTGAAGCTTCTGAATTTAGTGGCGTTTGCCTGAAACTGGTGATTTAGCTTTCTCTCAAGCCCCCGTTGTTAAAATCGTTCTGCTGGGACGCGGCAACTCTGGCGCATACACGAGGGCCACAGCCCGCGACCGTTGGCCGTACGAGGTCGCTCTCACGGCAGATTTCTCGCGAACATTAATTCACCCCAAATGACAAGCCATTAATAAAAGTTCTGTCTCTGCAATCCATTTCCCAGAAAAAAAAAACGAAAAAAAAAATGGGGCGGCAAACTCAAGCTCCATTCGTCTATCTCTACATTGTAATGTCTAATTCATCTTACCCACTACGCAGACAGTAATTAAATCGGTGATACAAATGAGTGATGGTAATTCATTTTCTATCAAGTACATTCGCCATGCATTTTTGATT
Organism: Diadema setosum; assembly: GCF_964275005.1. Taxonomy (NCBI): domain Eukaryota; kingdom Metazoa; phylum Echinodermata; class Echinoidea; order Diadematoida; family Diadematidae; genus Diadema; species Diadema setosum. The sequence goes on from NC_092689.1 coordinate 36,063,458, forward strand.
TGCAGTAAATGGTCGTAATGCATCGTGCAATGAGTGACAAGTTGTAGAGTTTATTTTGCTACGTGCAGGAAGTGATAAGAAAATCAAATACTCGTCAATTTCACATGAATGTGGGATGACATTTCCAATGCCATCATTTCACGACTTTCCTTGAAACTGTCAATTTATTTCATTTGGGTCTTTTCAATAGCCAGCGGTAAACTAGCTAAGTAGCTGAAGCCAAGTTGAACTTCTGACCTTTATGGCATCATGTCTGACATCGTTTTTAGTCATGTCGGGGTTTTTATTGTATATAATAATATTATATAAAAAAATATATAATTGAAATAATTTCGAGGTCACCCTCTCGCAATGGAGTTCGCTCTCCCGATCGATGAGAGATTCTCAACTATTGTTGTCTTTGTGTTATAACCAACAGAAGGTTTTACTAGGGCAGAAAACAGTCATGACCTTTCAAAACCGAACGGAGATTTGCATTTACAAATCGTGGAAAAATGAAATGAAATTCAAGGAATACTACTAATATAGCTTTGATATATTATGGATATTGTTTCCTGATATAAGCCGGGAAGCCCATTGCTTGGAAATTGGAAGATAAACAGTTAATTCAATTGCAATCTGAGTTAGTGTTGAAGATAATAGTTGTGAATCAAACCTTGTGAGGCTTGTACTCGATCCCTTTTCACTTGGATCATTCTAGTACGGTATTTCTGATTTTGCCCACCCCCCCCCCCCCCCTCTCCCCTCCCACTTCCTAGGCTCTATCTTTAATGTTGTAATATCGGATATCCTAAGGAAGTTTGTTTCTGGGGAATTACTCGTACAGAAAGAATAAACCTCCACTGTAGATGATTATTAAATTTACGACTAACAATTCTTATTTAATTTGTCTGTTCTTTCTTGTTTTCTCCTACTTGGTGACTGCCCGACCGTTCCCCGCTTTTTTCTCGGATGGTGGATGAAACGCAAGGTGAGTCAGAGATTTGTCCGTTTGTTGATGTGGAAGTTAAGGGTCAATGGCCGCGTTGAACTTCCTTACCACACAGTCAAGGCAAGAGCCAAATTCACGGCTGTATCATTAATCCAATAAGAGACACCATTCCAGTTATAACTAAATCCTCTACCTATCAGAAATATCGCCGGAAGAAGGGAAGTGAAAGTGCTTCAACCTTTGATTTTCCCCGGATCAGTTCAGTCGCTCTATATAGGTGGAGCTCAATTCTAATAGTGACCGTCGGGGTCAAATCAAATGTAATTTGTTGGCAATATACCGCTGTTAGCCTGGTGAGAAAATTGACAACAATGATTGTCATTATTTTCTTATTTCTAAATACATTGCAATATAAAAGACTGCATACGAGGAAGAGCGGTATAATTATGCAGTCCTAGAAAAGATTGCTGTTTGGCGAAACAGCAGTCCTTTTTTCGACTACATACACATGGTTTCACCGCAAACTTCTCTTCTTCATTAACATTAGCATGCAAACTTTCGAACAACATAAGACTGCATCCGTATGTGCGTGTGTGTAGATGTGTGTATGTGTTTGTATGTGTTATGTTTACTACCTATGTATATCAACATTCGACATTTGACATGATTGTTTTCCCAGGCAGCGTGTATATAGTTCTACAAGAAAGTCGTTTGTAAAGTTCAGTACACATTTTCATACTGAATGTGTGGCTTTTCACAACACAACCGTTAGAGGTGGCCAAATGGCCCGGTGGCTCAGTGGCCCAGGGCCATTTGAAATTGATGGCGAACCCCTAAATTATTTTTTTAATAGTTTTCTTTTTTTTTTTTGGTCTTTTCCACGTTTGGGTGTCATTGGAGATTACCAATGATTGAAAGCTGTCACTCTACAGTGTCTCACACAATCAATAAAACGGCAAACCTGGGTCCCAGCTCTCAGCCAATCAGATGAAAGGATTTCTGTTGCTTATAACAACTATTATAACTTGTTATGGATAACAAGTTTTGTGAAACGGGGTCCTGGTCACCTTGATTTAGTTTGTACCTTAAACATTGTTGATCTATCCCCTCTTCTATTCTTTCTCTTCTCTCACGGTGTGAATCTTCGGGCCCGTTTGTCCATGATTTTCTTTCGGTGTCTTCTGGTTTTCCTCCATGAAATCATTCCCCCATTTTCACTTGCGTTGCTTCACTGCCACAGTAATGGGCACATTATGCAGTTTGTTTCTTTGTTTCTTTTTGGGTATTGGTGCATTTTATGTTCCAACTGGGCGCAGCTGGTTGTCCTAGGGGTTGAATAATAAAGCTCTCACGAGCGTCGAAATGTGGGCGAAGTGTAGCGAGGCCGGGATACTTCAGTTTCGCCAAATCCCCAAAATCCATGGCAATGTACGACCCTTGGGAGTTAAAGGTGTGATGACTTCGTCTCAAGATTTTCATTGGGTTGAGGTCACTATGTACGTGCAGATACAGGAAAACACACACACACACACACACACATACTCACACAAACACCACATCACAAATGTCGTGCCGCAAAAATGTCGCTCTGCTTCATTTGCACTTTACAAAATTGGGAAAATTCGAGAGTTCATTGACAAACACACCGCAGAACAATTAGTTCATGCTTTTGTCATGTGCCACCTTGATTTTTGTAATGGATTGCTTTATTGATTGCCGGTCAAACAGATACGGAGATTACAATCAATACAAAACTCTGCTGCACGAGTAGTATCCAAAATCAAGAAACAAGAACAAATTTCACCAATTTTGAGAAGCTTACACTGGCTTCCAGTGAAAAATCGGATTCAGTTTAAGATACTGCTATTAGCATTTTAATGTCTTTATATGTTTGCTCCACATTATCTAGGGGAGCTACTTCAAATTTACACACCAGAGAGGAACTTTCGTTCAAAAAGTAAGGATTTATTTGTTATTCCAAACAGAAGAACCACATTTTACGGAGAACGAACATTTGCTTTTAATGCCCCTACCCTATGGAATAGTTTACCTCAGAAATTAAGACAAATCACTGATATAAATAGAATCAAGTCTGCCTTGAAAACGAATTTGTTTACAGTGTAAGCAAATATGAAGCTCGGTACCATCACAGTAATTGGAATTGTATGTTTTTGTATAATATTTTCATTTTTAGCGCATAGGGACACTATCACTTTGTGTTATGCGCTATATAAGCACTGTCAATTATTGTTATTACTATCACACACGAGTATTTTCCACTTTGTAGAGAGGTTTGTCAAGTTGCAAAGTCAGTCTTTTTTCTTGAAGTTGAAAGTAAAGCATTCGCAAATAAGCACTGAATTGATCAGTGTTTTAGTAGTTGCCATGATAAAACATCATGGGCGTACATACTCTAGGAGGATTCGAACCTACGACCTCCTGATCACCGGACAGGCGTCATCTCCACTAGACCACGTGCTTTCGCCCGACAGCAAGTTGATGGCATGCAGCGGGTACTGCGTAATTATTCAAATTCATGAAATTCTTTCGTCGAGATGTTTTTCATTGCAACTGATTGACAAATTGCCCTACATCGACGTAAATAAGCACTGAATTTATCAGTGTTTTACTAGTAGCCATGTTTCTGTGATATTAATGTGACTAACAAAAGACATTACGAGAGAACATGCAAATTATGCTGAGTCGAGGGGAAGGTGCATTCCAATGTCTTTTGTTAAACATATCAGTACTTTAGCAATGATTGACAGATGAGGTCATCTGAGGAATATTGGTTTGGAAGGATTTTTTGTGGGCGTTCCCAAGTAATCTGAAGAAAAATAGAAGAAAAAATCGTAAAAAATATATGGAATGTTTCTAAATATTCGTTTCACCGCAAGAGTGATCATAAATCAACACAAATCAACATGCATTTGGCTTTCAGGGGCCCTTTAAGGTCTACGGACGATTTATTTGACATACAACTGTACTAACAAATACTAAGGTATTTGTATTGTAGCTGTTCAGGAAGTATTCGATGCGTGTACTTAAAGCAAGCAGGGAGGTGTCTCACCTCCCTGAAGCAAGCAACCACTGAACCGGCAGCTGTAAGTTCTCTGTGAAGGACTTATATGCATGAGGTTGAAGCGCCTCACCTAGAGGAACAGCCCCCACTGACAGCCAGGGGCTTGAACTGCGGACCTCAGATTCACGGTCCATGGTTCTTGTAGGGTTGTGCAACTCGCATAGCATAACTCAGAATTAGTACATCTCGACAGCTTTTCAGTTTCCTTCGTATTACCTTTCGTGTTTCTCTGAAAGTCTGAACTTTCTGGAAGGACTACATAACTTTGACGTTTCACGGGAGAGAAACGTGCGCACTGGTCAGGAGTTGGTGGTTGTGGGCATGACTGACGCACGGACTGCGTGATCACCCGCAGCCTCGTTCACCTTGCCCTGAGAGGCCTGTAGCCTCGCCAGAGTAATGAATATGTGAGGGGGAAAATTATTCTTAATTACCAATCGAGTGTGTCTCGGGAGCTTGTTGCATCGACGCCAGAGGGGAGAAAAAAATGACGCATGGTAAACATTATTTTCAAACTATATATTTAGCTCGGAAAGCAAATTCGTGAGAATCTCCGGAAGACCATGTTTGGACTATAACTAGCAGGGGTGCGCACGTAAACACGTCCCAACTGTCACCGGTGATGTACTGCCGCCAGGCAGGCCGCATGTGGCTGTATCATTTCAGTTCGTGTGTCATCACGCTTGTAGACAAGCACATAATCAATGTAACCTTTTCCCCTGTCCTCGATCATTTCTGCAAAAGATGAGGGAACAATTGACTCAAATTGCTTGAGGTGGGACCGCTCCGACGATTTTAGAAATATATCATGAACCGCTGATCAGCTGAGCGACACGAAATCAATGCTGTACAAAAAAAAAATAATAAAAAAATTAAAAATTAAAAAAAAAAAAAAAAAAAAAAAAAAATATATATATATATATATATATATATATATATATATATATATATATATAATGCACTGAATCTCATAATAGCACATACGTCTCATTACCTATTCCGCCCGCCGGAAAAAAAAAAAAATTAAAGTATTTCTAGAAGATAACACGCACATGACAACTCATTGATGTATAAAACACCTACGAAGGTAACATACGTGAATGAATGGCTTTATGTATAATATATGTTTTATATGAACACGCACCCACTCATCGAAACCCACACGCACACACATTATCATTCATAATATGTAGGCCTATAATACATACATACGAGATATATTCATTCTGTGTCAACTATGTTGTGTCAAACTACATTCATCTTCGGGTGCGTTTATCTAAAAGTTAACGCCATTCAAAGGGTGTTTTGAAACGCGTTTGAGACCACGATCGCCTTTCTGCGAGTAGATAAACGCGTAAACTATATCTCAGGGTCAACTCCCAGCTGTTTCCGGTTGTGTTTTCTACCCATTATTTGTGTGTGAATGATGGGGCATGTATGGTGGTATGCAGTTGACCTTTACTTCCTGGGTCGAACGGCGCAAAGCAGCTGCACAGTGACAACACTCGAATCACGATTGTATGATGGATAGTTAAACGCTGCACCCCGAGAATCGCGTTTCAAACCACGTTCGCAAACACCATTCCAAACGCGTTTTGAAACGTGATTCTCTCTCTCAAGTTAGACAAACGCAGCCTTCGACATCCAAACCTTTCCGGTCGATTTCAGTTCAATTCTCCTGAATGTTAGGCCATTTGAAGATCTTTGAAGATTAGATGGAGAAAAAGAAATCTTTACCCATCTTCTGTTCTTTATATCCCCATCTATGTCAATGACAACCTATCTTTTATGCATCTCGTTCAGTGAGAAAAGAAAGAGCGAATAGAGAAAGATAAATTTAGAATGGTCATGCTTACGTATACCAAACGGAGAGGTGTCTGACGTAACACTTGTCATTGTCTAACAATTTAGCAGAGAGAGAGAGAGAGCAAAGATAACTAACTCCTACATTCAATTCTATTCCTAGTTAGAGGGCCCACATCATGCTATATAAGTGATCCTTTAACGAGAAATGTAGTGAGATTTTGAGCTGGATTAGCAACTTGTAAGTGGGTTCTAATAAGAGAAGCACACTTCATTCCTTTTGTAACCTTAACTCCATTATCTTGCTAAATCGACTTCTTCATAATTTCCCATCTTCTTCAAAATAAGGAATAATAATAGTCGTACTCCCATGTATATTTGTGTGTGAGGATTGTCTATTGAGGATGTCTATCTTGAACACTCCGTAACCCTTTGCATGTTTTGGGAGCTGATTGGCAGAGAAAACCCCACAATGTTGTACACACTGTCCAAAGTCCATGGTACTGAGTGATACAGGAAAGGTTAATTTCCTATCATTTAGCATCATTCACGGCGTCCAGGCTGCATATCGCAGTCATAAAACACACACACACACACACACACACTAACACGTTTTATCAAGAGGTTTAAATGCAATTCATCGATAGTACCATTTCGATTTTCTCGATCGTATTGATGATCGCGATTTTACGAACCCTTCTATTACGAAAGGCTCAGACAGCGAAAATCCGCACCAGTTGCACTTTGCACCAATCAACTTGTCACTGCCACATTGTCAAGAGTTTTCAGGAGGAGGAGATGTCCGTATGTGATCCAAAAATCTGAAAGATATTCCCCAAGTTTAGAAAATACTGACATCTAATTTATTCATGGCACGTACATTCGACGCATCTTCGTCATCAATGAGTGAAAGTGACCGCAGAAACAGATCTCAGCTTGAGAGAGAATACTTCGTGATCTCAAAGTGTTTTTGGACTTTTCACACATCCCCAACTTACGACGACCGCCAGTCCGATTAAAGTCTTGCAGCCTTACCGAGACGTCTCCCTCTCTTAAGCCGGCGTGCACCACTAAACGCTCACTCGGCAGACACGCTCTCGTCCCGGTAGTCTTGCCTCCACGCGGTTACATCTTGTCCTCTTATTGATCTCTGAGCGCATTGGACCAGGTCGTGTGGAACATTCTCTCTTGCCTCAGCCCAAGCAGTTAAAGGCCAGGGGCGAGCTCTCCACGACGAAAGTGGCTCCCGTGCTGTTGACGTCATAACCCCGTCGTCGCAGCCAGGGCGGATGAAGAATCGAGTGTCGTCCTCTTCCAGATGCGAATGTCGTTCGAGCTCTTACACACCTGTCCTGCTTTCTTCCCGGGGCAGTTTATCAGATCAGGATACGACGAAACGAGAGCTATCAATTTATCAATCAACATAGAAAAAAAAAAAAAAACAGCGAGCTTTTCTGAGTGTGTCAGGAGAATGCAGGTATTATTGTTGCTGTTTTATTTCGTTGTTGTTTTGCTACTTTTTCTTTCCGTCCAATGCAGCAACCCTCGTCCATCGAACTTATGCCTCTTTGCCAAATGGAATTGAAAAACGATTGGGCAAACGTTTCCTGTTCAATCTATTACTGCTGGAACCCCTTTCCCTTCCACCTATCATGCTTTTATACTATATTCCTCCATCTTGAATACACGCCTTTATCAAGAACACATAAAGAAAATTATATCTAAGGAAATATATAATAAATCTGTGTATGTTGACGGATACAATCTTTCCCAGGCCGGGGGGGGGGGGGGGATGAAATGGGAAATCAACATTTGGAATGTTTTCACTCCTCCACCCTTTTTGTAACCATAATGTTAACTTCAATACTCAATATGTTGGATTTTAACATTTAACATTTAAAGGAAACCAAAACCAAAAGAGAAATGTGGATTGAGTGAAAGAAGCAACATTAGTAGAACACATCAGTGAAAGTTTGAGGAAAATCGGATACTCGATGCAAAAGCTATGAATTTTAAAAGTTTTGGCATTGGAAGCACTGGATAAGGAGGCTACTTGAGTTTATGACATCAGGTGTGGACATCAATATAAAGGAAATATCAAGAAAATTCAACATGCTTTCACTTTTCTAGCGTAATGAAAGAGCACTTGACTGTCCGCTTTTAGAAAGCAGGGGGAATAATTACTACCCTTAACTATCAGTATCAGTATCAGATTGATGGAATGTGTAATGTTCATGAAAACAAATTTTTGTGGAATTATCTTCATATTTTCTTTATATTGTTGTCCACACAAGACGTCATGAACTCTAGTAGTCTCCTTATCCAGTCATTACAACACCAAAACTTTACAAATTCATAACTTTTGCATCGACTGTCCCATTTTCCTAAAACTTTCACTGACATGTTCTACTAATGTTGCTGCTTTCACTCAATCCACATTGCTCTTTGGGTTTTGGTTTCCTTTAACAAAAAGGTTTAAAGAGTGACAACATCTAAAATGTTGATTTACCATGTTATGTCTACAATGTAAAATTATTCGTTTTTTTGTTTGTGTGTGTATGGTTGTCATTTATAGTTTTATAGTTATCTCGATAGGAACAACATGATATTCAGAGGTGCATAGATACCTGTGGGTTTTTTCATCGATTTCAACGTCATCACTAGTCATCCAGCATATTTCTACAGTTGTATGAGCCTCTACAATGTTAAACATCGTGTCTCTAAAGAATCGTTTTCTCAATGACGAGTTCAATGCCGACATCGCTTCTCAATTTCCAATTCAATTTCAATATTTCACTGGTCACTAGAAGCTACTTTGTATTTTTGCGCTTACAGTTAACCTTGGACAGTATGGAGGTAGTCTGGGATAAGCTTTGTCAACGAGAAGTCATTTACGCAATTACAAATCGACAGCTTAACTGCCCCAATACCATACCAAGGACATATTGCGAATATTTCATGTTTTAGTACTATCTAGCCGTTGGTTTCGAATATTTTAGACTTTCTTACTATTCAGTCCGAAACTTGAATCAAAACAGTTGTCGAAGTAGTATTTGCCAGGCATAGCTCTTTGATTTTCTACGGCTTGAAGAGTGCAATAATGTGCGTATTGAGTTACCTGTGGTCAAGAGAACGTAACTTGTCAGAAGATTTTTTTTTTTTGAATCTGAAGAAATCTCCCACATCAATGTCAATTGTGTGACAGTATGTGTCGAAAATAGCGCGCGCACATAATTGTTTACTCGCACACAGATTTATAATTCATTGAGGGGTGCTGAACATAATCATGGTATGAGTATTCATAACAGATTCTTCGCGAAGACACACTTCTTGCACTAATATTTGGAATGCGCATTCACGCATGACGCAATCAAAGTCTGCAAACAGTGTTCATTTTGTAATATGGCAGACGAGTAAAACAAATTTATTGAATGCGTTACGTCACTCTCACTCCACTGACATTTATAGTAACTACGGAATCACAATATTCTCAATATCGTCATCCATACATGATAGAAACAGTCTTCACCAGTCACGACGAAGAGTGGATGAGGAGCAGCGACAAATTCATCAGTTTGATCGAAATTACGTCGATACGGACAAAAAACTTCAACCTGCGTTGCTGTTTGATCACCATGGATAGACACATGGGTACAGACGTAGTGTAAAGTTCGTGTGCTAAACAGATAGAAACTAACAAGAAAAGATTTTTTTTAAAATGTCAAATTAACAACTACGTGTCTGAAGCGATTGACTATATTCTTCTGGGTTTTTTTTTTTCATTAATATTTCATGATTTTACTTCATGCGTCAGACTCTTGCTGCGCATAATTATTGATACGAACACTTACGTCATTGAAACAGAGAAAGTAAGAGCGGTAAAAGTGTTTATAGCATTACAGTACGTAGGCATCCTCATAACGTCAAGAAACATTGTCGAGTTCCGCCAAAAACACGGAGGCTACAAAATTATTCCGAGAAAAGACTTGTGTTAAAAAAAAGGAAGAAGAATGCCATTATATCTTAACAAGGTGTCAAATCCAATATTGACTTTGTAGAAAGATGGTATGCGTGTGAAAAGCGCGAGTTCAAATGCGTCTGGCACAACGGTGTCGGAGCAGATGCAATCGTAAATGATTCATTCACTTCAGCTTGTATGCCCATTTATTCACAACAGACCATCAGGTTCTGGCACATCGATCGGTCTGCATTATTTCTGAAGGGGACCGAATTCTATAGATGGCGAGCTGTTAGACACCAACATATCCCACAATTCAACGCCACCGTTTCATGTCTGATACTCAGAACAAAGCACAGATTCTGCTTGCAGAGCAAAGAAAGAAAGTTGGAAAAAAGTAAGAGGATATGTCCAGATGTCATGTTCTTGTTGAGTTTGGATGAGTTCATCTGCAGGTTGACTGACGTAATACATGCTGAAGAGATTGAAAACATGGGGAGGTGGCAACGCGGCTTTAGCTGTGAACGAGTCGAGCTCAAGTCAGAGCTAGGCAGTACTGAAGAGTAAGCACGGTGCCTGGCTCGTTCCCTTCGTCTTGTTTCCAAATCGCACTGTGTCAGGAATATTTCTTGCGGTTACATAATGTGTGAAAGTGTGTGTGAGAGGTATATGTGTGCAATTTTTTTTTTTTTTTTTGCGTATGTCTGTATGTAACTATTGTGAGGGTGTGGTGTGCGTGCATGTATGAACGTGTGTATATTGTTTGTTTGAATGTGTGTGTGCACGTGGGTGTGGTTGTGTGTGTGAACGTCTATGTAGATTTTATATGATATATATGTGTATGAGTGTGTGTGTGTGCGTGTGTGTGTGTGTATGTGTGTCATCTTTGTCTTTTCTTGTGAGATAGAGTGCATCCTCACCGACGGCTCACAGTAAGATCCACCCGCGCTTTTAGGTGGAGACTAAAAAAAAAAAAAAAATGGCCAAATTGACCAAGCGGGAGGGGATGGGGGAGGGGGCGAGTCTCCTGCGACTCAATTCCGCTTTTCAAGGGGCGATTGTAAGCGGGGCCGCTTGTTTGCCGCGACTTCTGGCGGGAATCGATTAGCATGCCTAATCACGGAAATCCACTGCAATGAAGCAGCTTACATCAGATCGACAGGAAGTAAGATGTACTGTTGGAGATGAACAGTGGCCTGAACACAGGCTGCCTGTTGTTGTTTTGGTTATTTCTGTCCGGAAGAATGCAAGCTCTTCCTTTAACCCATCAAATCCCATTGTCATTCTAAAGACGATAATTTAGCATGATGATTGCTTAAAATATCCCCCTGAATTTTGTGGGTTGAAGAAGTCACTGAACATTGTTCATTAAGTTAAGGAGAGATATTTTATTCTGTTTGTTGGCAATAATTCTGGAGTAATGGAAATTACAGAAATTGTCATAATGAAGGCAGAACATTTACGGTCGTGCTGCTGTATCTTTACTGACGTTACTTTAAAAGTTAGTCTGAAAGAAGGAGTCAAATATTCTTAGCACTATGAAAATTTGATCAAAATGGGATGAAAAAATAAGTTATGAAATTTTAATGTTTTGCTACGTTTTCAGAAAACAGTTCTTGCAAAGTCAATATGAATACGCAAATAGTGAAGTGATGATGTCATCCCTTAACAACTTGCCATATAGTTTGTACATTGAATTTTAAAATATCAGGATTTTCATTCAAACACAAGTATGCTCCAGACCCAGTGATCATCATTCTGTTATTCAACCAGGAATAACATCATGTTTTACACTTCAATAACAGAAACAATGAATTGCCATCATTTTTGTACCCGATGAATGGAATATTGTGAGGTGATGACATGATCATCTCACTCATTTGCATATTCATATCAACTGGGCGAGAAATGTTCTGCAGAAATTAGCGAAACTTCACAATCAATTTTCATAACTTAATTTCCTAATTTTCATCAAATTTTTATCAAATTTCACGTTCTTGTGCTCGTAAGAATTTACTCTTTCTTATCAGACTAACTAATAAATAGACTGGAATTCATCTTTAAAGTAGGAAAACAAGACAGAGAGAGAGAGGGGGGGGGGGAGAGATATACATTAACGATGGCTTCTCGAGCGATATGGGTTGCACACGTTTCCTATAAATTCAACTAAGATCAGTTACCATAGATTTTGCTTACACCATAACACACACGGCAGTCCGTCGCTGATGATCACAGCATGCATGCTGCTTTAGCTATTACGTATTACATTGTAAATTGGATAACAAGGAATGCTCAGAGCGCGATTGGTTTGTGTCGATACCACCAGGTAATGACGTCATAATACATTATGAAAAAGGGAATCATTTGTCTCTTGACATCTTCACCGGTCTCTGCTATTTCTATTTCATTGTTATCGAACAGTCGTTTTCTTTACATAATGTATATTTCGTACCAACATACCACCCACATTCGATTGATCTATGTGGCACGATGACAGAGAATTCATTTTTTATCTATTTGTTTGTTTGCGTATCTATTCATCTTGTTATTTTTTTAAATTTCATTATTCATTAAGGTATTTGCGTATCTATTTATTGATTTATTGTTGTATTACTTTTCATTATTGATTAATTTGTTTGGTCAGTCGTTAGCGTGGTTGGTCTATTTTTAGTCTCAAACTCGTCACTCTATTTCGTTGAATATTGAAGTATACTTTCAACTCATAGCTTTGTAAGGTAAAAGGTAAGTGCGCAAACCTATAGACTGAAAAATTAATGATAGTCTTAGAAATCACCGTGACACGCATTTATGTCTTATAGGAAACAATTAGTCGTTGTTTGAATTTACCCAGTATAATTTTTTAATTAGCCAACACCAAATCACATCAAAAGCTTGAGAACTCAGTCCTCGGTCAATCAGTTCTACCTAAATTGACAAAAGGTAATGTAAAAATAGCCCCTGCCTCGATGGCTTATAAATTTCCCCAGAGGCGGAGGCAGCTGCCATTCAGGGTCTATCTATTGGATAGCTTCCGTGGTCAGTGCCGCATTTGCATTAAAAAGTCCAATCAAAAAGGAAGTCCACATGGAATGGTGATTGGCCGAAAGTTATTCCTTTTAAGGAGTTTATGACATGTCAGCGAGACAATGGGTGCGGTCGAGCGCTCTCCTGAAGCGTGTCGTACCGTACCGTTCCGTGCCCAGAGTGGACCACTTACTAATGTTCTCCAAATCGTGCTGTCCCGTACCTTACTGCGCCAAAGACCGCTCGAACGCAAAGTACTCCAAATCATATACTGTAACAGAAGTTGGAATGAGAAGAATGCGTGTTATACACACTCGTTACAACAGAAAGAGTTGATTCTCTTTGTTCGGGACACCTGTTGGTAGTGCGCCAGGTGCATACAGCAACTTAGTTTAGGGATTTGTCCATGGTGTTTATTTCGTAATTCTGCAGCTTCTAATGTGTATATCAATCATAATATTATTTGTTGTATTACAAGTGGGGGAATGCACCCTACAAGCATTGCTTTTTAGCATTCCTCCCGAATTCCAGCATTTTCGTATACTTTCAATACTCCGCGAACTTATGCATCTCTTTTATTATACATTGTAATGTAATTTATGCATTCAATTTCTATAAAATATTCACGTTTCTGCTGGAAATGTACAAAATCATTGAATGAATGAATGAATGAATGAATGAATGAATGAATGAATGAATGAATGAATGAATGAATGAACGAATGAAAACAAAAGCGAATGGCTCGATTATTATAGCTGGGCGTGTGGGGATTCCTTATTGACCTTTATGATTCATTTGATTTTGTCTGATTTTCGAAAATGGAGAACTGTTGAGATCAAATTGTTCCTTCTAAATATTTTCATTATTAGAGCTAAGCATAACTTAGAAGAAGACTGCCACATTTTCACTGCTTTTTACTGCTATTCCCTCTGGGAAATGTTCCACACCATACAAAAGGGGTGAAATTGTGGATTCCTCGAGAAGAATAAGACGCTTACGATGTAGCCGAGGACATCTCGACATAGCTTTCTAAAAACAGAACACTCGCTATAAAATTGTCTGACCACGAGCCTCCCAAATGAGACATTAGATTGAAATAAACCCCCAAAACACCTTGACTGCAGCGTAATGATATAACCTACAACCATTTTCCAGTCCCCAATCCGTCCACGTAATCTCTGGTTGCGTAACAGCTTTGGAAATTATATAGCAGTTAATGTTCGCTGGCTGACAAAAGAAGGTAGCGATCTTAAAATGTCCTCTGCTTAAATCATCACGGTTACATTGTCACAATCTTACACTCAGTTTTTAAACGGGTTGTCCGTCTGAGCGTTATACGCAAGCGACCACACCCTTGTACATCCGTTAACATAATGAAAAAAAATACAGAATCTATACAAAACGTGCCCATAGGGAACCAAATTGCAAAAACTGTCTCTGCTCAAACTGTAGGTGAAATAAATGCATTATAGATAATTTGGTTAAGAAAGAACAAAGTTCTGAGAGTGAAAAGGGGGTTCTTGTTTAATAGCTCCGTGACTGACCTTTCTGTTTCATGAAATGGCGCCTGTACACCGTGGAGACTGACAGGCCAGTACGTACGGTACTGAACCTATGACTTACACAATGTATTCAAATTTTATGTATAGTTTCTTCACACGGGGAAAATCCCCTGTCAACCCTGGAGCTTACAGAGCTTACCCGAGCTAGTGCATCATAATCATGCAAAACGCATTTCCCTCCCAGAACTAAGCGCTGGTGGAAGCAAGGAATCACACACACACACACACACACACACACACACACACACACACACACTCATGCACATACACACAAACTCACACTCACGCGCACACACGCACACGTTCACAGAGGTAAACACCCTTCATATAAAGAAAAACTGATTATGAATATCTCAACTACAACACAAATCCCTTTTTGTGCTGTGTTGTGTCTTTTTTTTTCTTTGTTTCTCAATTCCACGCCTTTGACCATTTCTCGAGCAGAGCTTTTTTTAACCTTCCTTTTCATTTTTCGGCTTCCCTCGCTCTTTAAAATATTGGCTTGGCGAGTCCCAAACAAATTTTTCTCTCATATTCATCTCTTCATTCAAGTCACATAAAAAGCCGCGCAATAAATAGAATTGATATCATAACGCATGCAGTTTATCGCACACAATCATGTGTAAGGAAATAATTTATGGCGTATGTGACCGGTGCGAATGGTTTCAGGCAAAAGTCCGGAAATTTGAAAACTTTTTTTTTTATTGAATCTCATTGCCCATGATGATATGAAATACTTACAGTCTCCGGCATTAAAAGGGTGTATAAAAAGCAAACTGTGATACATTTTTTATTCATCAGCAAGGCAGAATTTCCAAAGAAAACGGGAATTGAAGATTTGATTAACCAAAGACATTGGAATGTTCCTTCTCGTAGGAGTCCACCGCCTCCTTCCCCCCCCCCCCCTTTCTCCATTTTTTTTTCTCTTTTTTTTTTTTTTTGTTTGGGGTTTGTTTTGTGTTTTGCTTTAAGCGGTCATTCATTATGATCGTAACAGTTCGTCACAGATTAGCATGATGCATGGTTCCGCAAAGCAGTTGCGCCTTTATAGACCAATGCTGACTGCACAATCGATAGCTGATAATCAAATGCACAGCACAAACGAGATATGAAACTCGTCACACTGAAGACGAGTTAGGTGATACGCTGGGGGTCATCAGATGTCGGTCATCCGTGATCGACAAAGAAAAGAATGTAATATAGCACCTTGAAGTTATAATGAGATACTTAGTTGAACTTTTTTGGGCCTACATTATTCAGATCACATTTGCCGCGGCCAAGGCCAACCTCAATTGCGAGGCCGAGCCCCGCAAGTTAGTCCGTTTACACTGCCAGCTCGGCCGCGCTTTTGATTCAAACCTTTCAATATTTTGTCGTAGTGGCGCTCTACTTGTAAACAAACGCAATTTGGTATTGTCTGGTGTTCAGATCGTTTGCCAACTGAATTCCGTGGCGACAAAGTCGCCGTTCGGGCAAAGGCCTTTGCCGAAGGAGAAAATCCTTTGCAGGACAAAACCACCTTAAACTATACTAGTTTTCGACGTTGAAGTGGTTAATATCCTGAATAGCGAAATAGTACAGGCTAGGGTTTGGAAACCAGACTAAAATTGGCCGCGCATTTAGCCCAGTTTGCGTTTACACTGAGAAAAAGGCCGGGCGCGACCGCGGCTCGGCCGCGGCCGAGACCACCTCCAGAACGTGGCCTAATGCGAGGCCAATTTTGGCCCCGCATTGGGCCTTTTGCGCGTTTACACCGAAATGAAGGTGGGCTCGGCGCGGCCGAGCCGCGGCCGAGCCTCGCACTGTAAACGGGGTCCAAGTGATCCTCGGCACGTACAAATAAAACATGACAATTAAGTGTTTATAACCATCTTGGCTTTAACAGTGGCCTTTTAAAACATGACCTTTGACCATTATTTACATAACCAATATGACTCCCTCTAATCTTGCTATCATAATGATCAGTTCAGAGAGCTCTTACAGCTATATTCAAGCCTGTGAGATTTACCAGCAGTAAAACCAATGAAGCCTCCGATACAAAACAAGGGATATCGAGCAAGTGAGTCTGTTTACATGACAATGTGATTTATCCTGGACGAAAGTGATGCCTCAATTAAAGAGAAAAGGGCAAAAGAAAAACGGGCCAAACGTACGGCTCCAGCGAAAGAGACATCGCCTTTAACCATGTAACTATAGGTCTCCTCCAACTAAGAGTACACTTTGAACGTAAGCTTATACGTGAATGATAATTTATGACGATCTCACGTGATCGACACACATTCAAAGGGGACAGTTAGAAGTGGAAGGAGTGCTAAATCGTGTCATTAATTCCTAATCAATGACACCCCTACTATAGGCATATCATAATTTCTCATCTAAAATCAATGGCCTATAGGACTCATGCACCATTACTTGTATCGTGCATAAACTTTGTTTTTTAAGCTTTGAGTGAAACGTGTCATAACATAATTCTGTAATTCCATCAGCAGTGATTGACATAATAAAGATTAATTATCACCGTATTGAACGCTTAGAACCTAACGGGGGGGGGGGGGGGGCGTATTATAGCATGATACTCGGTTCTTTTCTGCCCAGATGCCAACAACACCCATCACCCACGGCCACTCATAGAGAAACAGCCATGGCGAAAATAAAACTTTGCTTTCTCATAGGCAGAATGACACAGAACCCCGTCAAACACACTTCACTTTTATTGGCAGCGATGGACATGAAAAAATTCATTACTAATACTAAACAGCGTATGCATTCCATTCATGTGGCGCGAGATACCTCGTTAGCAACATAAAGCCTGTCTTCAACTCCGTTGATCGAACAATGACAACCTGAAATTTCAAAGAGATGAGCGAGACGCTATATACACCTGGCCTAGAGTTAATTCATTCAGTTCTCATTCCTACTTCAAGTTGGGTTATGTTATTGTAATCATTCCCATCTGCAGTATAACAAAACCAAAGTGAGGGAAAAGGGGAGAGAAAAACGAAAGGTGGCGGAAGTAAAACTGCATGCACAACTGCAATCCATATCATTGCGTGTGACAAGTGAAGCAAATGTATTAGTTGTTATAGCAGTGTTTTATGAGCATAAACAGGCAAATAGACAGACAATGTCAAATATAAAAACCATCAATTTAATGTCAGAGAAGATGGTAAACAAGATGCATTGAAACTGTAACTAAATCGCTGCTCCTCTACTCGGTGACGGAACTTCCAACTTTATATTCAACCAAAAAAAAATTGTTAGGGGAAAGAAACAAATTTAGATATAACATTCTTAAATTAAAAACAAGAAAAAAAAAATGTCCACGTCAGGATTAAAAAAAAAAAAACCCGCACGAACATGCATTATATTCTAGATGGGAATACGGTCTTGATGCAAAGGTCCAATGATTGTCTCATTACTTTAAAAGCAATCTATGGTTCCCTTACCATCACCAGTACCACACCACAATGACGTCTCTAAAATCAATGGTAGCACATTTATCATTCCATCGTGCATTAACTCCCTTTTCCTAAAATACCAATGGAACGTGTCATATTATATTGTGTATTTCGATCAGTAGTGATTGACTTTAAAGAAGAAAGATAATGCAAAAAATTGAACGCTTACCACATTGCTTATAGGGCTATTCCAGTTTGGTACTGATCTGTTCTATTCTCCCAGATGTCAACAACATAATATCACCTATGGCTAAACTAGTGAAACAGCCATGACGAAAATAAACGACAGAGAACCCCCTCATAATCACTACACTTGGAAAGGTGTTGCCCGAAATTCCTCATTATGAAGCAATATCAAGTCACTTCCTTCCCTACCTATCTTTAACTCCGTTATTTGGTCAAACAATAACAACCTGGAATTCCAAAGAGATAAGCGAGACGCCATGCACCCGGACTAGAGTTAATTAATTCAGTTCCCATTCCTGTTAGTTATGTAAACGTACACGTTCCTATACATATCCTGCTACAGTATAACAAGAACAAATGAAGAGAAAAGGAAAGAGAAAACGAATGGTGGCAAGCGGGGTACTGTTTCAAGGGGCAATTTACAACATAACGTGTGACAAAATTAAAGAAGCAAACCCAACCTCCAAACTCCAATACAAAACAAGGGAAATAGAGTAGCTGTGTTCATTACATCAGAGTGAAGCTGAACTGCAGAAAAAAGAAAAGAAAAAAGAAATAAAAGGAAAAAATCCTGCGGGACTCGATTAACTTCTCTCCTTCCGGTCGGGCATTATAAACACGCAGCGTGCTAAGCGATTCTGCCTCACGGAAGATCCGAAGATCTATGTATGCTATACACAACACAAATTTACATTGATATTCAGTTTTTTGGCGATATACGTCATGTGACTGATAGCGCTATTCAACTTCCCACGAGTGGCCGCGTGGATTCGATCAATATACAGTTGCAAAGATAAATCGGGAATCGTTTCGACCAGATTCCATTCTCATTTTCAGTGATCGACAACGAAAATAATGTTAAGTATAAATAGCGACTTGAAGTAATATTGAGAAATATTCGTGAAGTCCAATTCTTTATACAGTCCTACATAATTCAGATGAAATTGTTTCTGTCATGCAACCAATTGAAAATTTCGTGTGGTGTCGGCGTGTCCAAGTAAGTTGATTGGAAAGGATATGTGAATGAGTATTTACCAATAGGTCTTTATATTGTAAAAGAAAATCAAACATGGCCATGCGGTCTTTTAAGAGTCATCTTCACTTTAACATTTGTGATTTCAAGTCCAAGTTGACAGTCAAAGCAATGTGGCGTCCAACACAAAACAAAGGAATATTGTATGTGTGTGTGTGTGTGTGTGTACCTGTGTGTGTGTGTACGTTTACATGAAAACGTGATTTCTACATGGACGAAGGTGAATACTCCATAAAAGAAAAAAAGCAAAAGATGTAAGTATTTTGTTTCGTGCTCTTATGGGGTTCGAACCCGTACGTATGCAACCTCACGTCTCTTGTGACGTCGCCTTTATCCTCTCGGCCATGTACGTCTTGACGGGAAAATATGAGGAACGTAAGCTTATATGTGAAAGATGATTCAGGAATCGTTTGGTCCACATTCCATTCTCATTTTCAGTTTTTAGCTGCAAGATTATCAACCTGATGAGGAGATTTGAAAAAAAAAAATAAAATGCATGATAACTGCAGCTATTGTCTGAGCTACCACATACTTAAGTTTCAGAGGAAATGGAGCAAAATCAGCTGAAATAAAGGTGCTTAAACGTTGTCAAGTCAATGCATGGTTTTAAAAAAAAAATCACCTCCCATAGACATAACACGTCAACTTGTCTGATTTTGAGTCTTTACCTTTAATCATAATTTGAAGTATGATGGTAAGTCTTCTCGAACTAAGAGTGTGGAACGGAAGCTTCTACGTGAAAGATGAATCATGATGATCACCCGTGAACGACACATCTTCAAAGGGATCAGTTATTAGAGGTGGAAGCCCTCGTGCCAAGATATTGTCTCAGCAATTCCAAAGCAATGATACCCTTACATTTAGGTATACCATAATTTCCCTCTGAAATCATTGGTATTATTCATGTACAATTGCTTGCCTTGTCCATAAACTTTGCTTTACAAACTTTTAGTGAAAGGTGTCATAACATAATTCTGTAACTCCATTAGCAGTGATTGACTACATAAATAAAGATATATCAAATTGAACGCTTAGCGCGTATAACTAAGGGGGATTTTAGCCTGATGCTGTGTTATTCACTGCTCAGATACCAACAACACTCATCACCTACGGTTACGTATAGAGAAATAGCCATGACGAAAATAAGGTTTTCCTTTTCTTTGGCAGATGGACACACAACCCCTTTGAGCACACTAAAATTGACATGGAGGGACATGAAAAAGTTCATTACTACTACTAAACAGTGATGCCTTCTACTCATGTGGCACAAGATACCTCTATAGCAACATAAAACCTGTGTACAATTCCGTTATTGGGTCAAACAATAACAACCTGGAATTTCAAAGAGACGAGCGAGACGCCATACACCTGGCCTAGAGTTAATTTATTCAGTTGCCATTCCTGCTCCAGTTGAGTTATGTAAATTATTTTCCGACCTGTCTTGTGCAGTGTATAACAGGAACAAACGTAGAGAAAAGGAAAGAGAAAACGAAAGGTGGCAAGCGGGGCACTGTATACCAAGGGCAATTTACAACATTACGTATGATAAATGAAGCAAATCCAACCTCCAGCCTCCGACAAAAAAAAAGGAACTTGAGTGACTGTGTGTCGTGGGGTAATGACATCGGAATGAAGCTGAACTGCCAAAAGAAAAACAAAGAAAGAGAGAGAGAGAGAAAAAAAAATAATAGCGTCCTGCGGGTCCCGAACATCTCGTCCTAGGGTAGTGCATAATGACCATGCAGCGCGCTAAGCGACTATAAAGCCACACGGCTGTCCCGAAGATTGGATGTGAAATTCATATCTTTATATCATTTACAACATGAAAAAGTTCATTACTACTACTAAACAGTGATGCCTTCCATTCATGTGGCACAAGATACCTCTATAGCAACATAAAACCTGTCTACAACTCCGTTATTGGGTCAAACAATAACAACCTTGAATTTCAAAGAGATGAGCGAGACGCCATACACCTGGACTAGAGCTAATCATATCAGCTCCCATTCCTGCCAGTTATCTAAACGTACATGTTCCTACCTATCCTGTTACAATATAACAAGAACCAATGAAGAGAAAAGGAACGAGCAAACGAAAGGTGGCAAGCGGGACACTGTAACAAGGGGCAATTTACAACATTAAGTGTGACAAAATTAATGAAGCAAACTCAATCTCCAAATCTCCAATACAAAACAAGGGAAATAGAGCAGCCGTGTTCACGGGTTACGTATACTTGATAAAATGATACGATAAATGACATCGGAGTAAAGCTGAACTGCCGAAAAAAAAAAAATAATAAAAAGAAAGAGAAAACTTCCGCGGGAGTCGAACTTCTCGCCTTCCGGTATGGCGTTATGAACACCCAGCGCGCTAAGCGATTACGCCATATGGCTGTCCTGGAGATTCTATGCGAAACTTAAATATATGATTATACTGTCGTGACAGTGCTGACTGAGATGGCGCTATTCAACTTCCCACAAGTGGCCGCGTGGATTCGACCAATATACAGTTGCAAAGAACAATCGGGAATCGGTCCGTACAGATTGCGTTCTCATTTTCAGTCTTTAACTACAAAATTGTCGACCTGATGAGGAGATTTGAAAATATAAAATGCATGATGACTGCAGCTTATTGTCTGAGCTACAACATACTTAAGTTTCAGAGGAAATGAAGCAAAATCAGCTGAGGTAAAGGTGCTTAAACGTTGTCAAGTGAATGCATGGTTCTAAAAAAAATCATCTCCCATAGACATAACACGTAAACTTGTCCCATTTTGAGTCTTTAACTTTAATCAAAATTTCTAGTATGATGACGTCATCATATTTCAAAACCATCACATGGACTTGAAAGGCAAATGTTCAAAGTACAACATATCTGAATTTGGGATAATATTGAGCTTAAACAACAGAGATACGAGCAAATGAATGTCAGAAACAGTACCTCAAAAAAATCAATTCCACTTTTTTTATTTAAAATGACGATATGATGACGTCATCGCGTTTTCCTGGCAATATTGATACTTGGAATGTTATTTACAATTCATATACTTTTGTAATATGCAATAGAAATATAGGGTCGACGGACGATTTAAAGAGCTATGGCGAAATAAACAAAGACATGTTTTTTCACTATATTTGCAGAAAGACGCGCACGCGGAATTTCAACTTTGACGCCAGTGCATTCCTTTGTTATAGGTCGAAATCGATCGGAAATCAATGGATATTGTTACTCAAAGTATCAGGAATCCAAATCAGTCAAAAAAATTGCATTTTCATGTTGCTTACGGGCTCTGCGCGCGAAATTGCGCGGACGGACGCGCACGCGAGAAAATGTTTGAAACGCTTAAAATTGTCTGAAACTTCGAGATTTCCCATTGGGAAGTCGTTTTGAGCCTTTTAAAATTTTGACGCGCGCTTACGCACGCGTAATGATGACCTGTGTAACTAGCGTTAAAAAGTAAGATAGAGCGTGACCTGAACTTCATGTCCACCGAAAATGATACAGAAATGACATCTAGTTATGAAGTTATAATCGATCATGTGACAAGGTCCGAAAATCACAAAATGGCGCCTAGATGACGTCATAGATATGTTACTGTCATGAAAACCTTATTGTGGCTAGATTTTGTCATGAGGCATGTTGACTGAAAATGTCATGTCATTTCGTAATGTCATTCTTGAGATATTGACG
Organism: Diadema setosum; assembly: GCF_964275005.1. NCBI lineage: Eukaryota > Metazoa > Echinodermata > Echinoidea > Diadematoida > Diadematidae > Diadema > Diadema setosum. Next base: position 36,086,185 of record NC_092689.1, read on the forward strand.
ACACAAAATTGTCCAGAAAGAAAGAAGAATAAAAAAAAATAAAGAGAGATTTTGACAATCACAATAGGTGATACGCTGATAGCGTATCACCTAAATAGAATGTGGTTATTCGCGTCTGCGTAGCTTGACCTTTCTAGTACATACAATCATGCACAAATACCTACTCCCGAACAGACACACACACATAACACACACACACGAATGTTATGAAAAGACCTGGACAGCCACTTTTCACGCGTAGAAATAGACGCCGACAACCATTTCGGAACCTGCTGAACTTTCATCCATGCTGGGCGTGAATGAATTACCCGCCGATCGACCAGATTATAGAACGCGGAACTCGTGCCCTCACTAAAAGCGTATGACGCTCGACGATGAGAGCGGCTGCATAAATATTCGTGCTTGTATTTACATGTCGCTTGACCCCAGAGAAAGTGCGTTTAATAAATTCAGGCTTTCCTTCTCGAAGCATTATACTCGCTCGATTCCATGTTGTTTCTTCAGTTGCCGAGAACACCTCGTTTGTTGTTGCTGTTGTCGTTGTTTTTGTCGTTCTTGCTGTGATTTCTCTTCTTCTTCTTCCTTGTGTATGTTATTAGGTGATACGCTATCAGCGTATCACCTATTGTGATTGTCAAAATCTCTCTTTATTTTTAGGTGATACGCTATCAGCGTATCACCTATTGTGATTGTCAAAATCTCTCTTTATTTTTTTTTATTCTTCTTTCTTTCTGGACAATTTTGTGTCGTCAATATCTCAAGAATGACATTACGAAATAACATGACATTTTCAGTCAACATGTCTCATGACAAAATCTAGCCACAATAAGGTTTTCATGACAGTAACATATCTATGACGTCATCTAGGCGCCATTTTGTGATTTTCGGACCTTGTCACATGATCGATCATAACTTCATAACTAGATGTCATTTCTGTATCATTTTCGGTGGACATGAAGTTCAGGTCACGCTCTATCTTACTTTTTAACGCTAGTTACACAGGTCATCATTATGCGCGCGTAAGCGCGCGTCAAAATTTTAAAAGGCTCAAAACGACTTCCCAATGGGAAATCTCGAAGTTTCAGACAATTTTAAGCGTTTCAAACATTTTCTCGCGTGCGCGTCCGTCCGCGCAATTTCGCGCGCAGAGCCCGTAAGCAACATGAAAATGCAATTTTTTTGACTGATTTGGATTCCTGATACTTTGAGTAATAATATCCATTGATTTCCGATCGATTACGACCTATAACAAAGGAATGCACTGGCGTCAAAGTTGAAATTCCGCGTGCGCGTCTTTCTGCAAATATAGTGAAAAAACATGTCTTTGTTTATTTCGCCATAGCTCTTTAAATCGTCCGTTGACCCTATATTTCTATTGCATATTACAAAAGTATATGAATTGTAAGTAACATTCCAAGTATCAGTATTGCCAGGAATACGCGATGACGTCATCATATCGTCATTTTAAATCAAAAAAGTGGAATTGATTTTTTTGAGGTACTGTTTCTGACATTCATTTGCTCGTATCTCTGTTGTTTAAGCTCAATATTACCCCAAATTCAGATATGTTGCACTTTGAACATTTGCCTTTCAAGGCCATGTGATGGTTTTGAAATATGATGACGTCATCATACTAGAAATTGTGATTAAAGGTAAAGACTCAAAATCAGACAAGTTTACGTGTTATGTCTATGGGAGGTGATTTTTTTTAAAACCATGCATTGACTTGACAACGTTTAAGCACCTTTACCTCATCTGATTTTACTCCATTTCCACTGAAACATAAATATGTTGTAGCTGAGACAACAAGCTTTAGTAATCATGCATGTCATGTTTTCAAATCTCCTCATCAGGTTGACAATTTTGCAATTTAAAACTGAAAATGAGAGTGCAATCTGTACGGAACGATTCCCAATTTTCTTTGCAACTGTATATTGATCGAATCCACGCTGCCACTTGTGGGAAGTTGAATAGCGCCATCACAAGTCAACACTGTCACGATAGTATTTAGATTTAAGTTTCGCACTCGATCTTCAGGACAGCCATGTGGCATAATCGGTTAGCGCGCTGGTTGTTCATAACGCCATACCGGAAGGCGAGAGGTTCGACTCCCGCAGGACTTTTATCCGTTCTTTCTTTTTTTTTCTCTTTTTTTTTCGGCAGTTGAGCTTTACTCCGATGTCATTTATCGTATTACTTTATCAAGTGTACGTAACCCGTGAACACGGCTGCTCTATTTCCCTTGTTTTGTATTGGAGTTTGGAGATTGGGTTTGCTTCATTAATTTTGTCACACTTAATGTTGTAAATTGCCCCTTGTTACAGTGTCCCGCTTGCCACCTTTCGTTTGCTCTTTCCTTTTCTCTTCATTGGTTATTGTTATACTGTAACAGGATAGGTAGGAACATGTATGTTTAAATAACTTGCAGGAATGAGAGCTGAATTGATTAACTCTAGTCCAGGTGTATGGCGTCTCGCTCATCTCTTTGAAATTCCAGGTTGTTATTGTTTGACCCAATAACGAAGTTGTAGACAGGTTATATGTTGTTATAGAGGTATCTTGTGCCACATGAGTGGAAAGCATCACTGTTTAGTAGTAGTAATGAACTTTTTCATGTTGTATATGGTATAAATATTTAAGATAAATATATATATATATATATATATATATATATATATATATAAAGATTAAAGATAAATTTCACATCCAATCTTCGGTACAGCCGTGTGGCTTTATAGTCACTTAGCGCGCTGCATGGTCATTATGCACTACCTTAGGACGAGATGTTCGAGACCCGCAGGACGCTATCATTTTCTTCTCTCTCTTTCTTTGTGTTTCTTTTGGCAGTTCAGCTTTATTCCGATCGATGTCATTTATCGTATTATCTTATCAATTATACTACCCCACGACACACAGTCGCTCAAGTTCCTCTTTTTTTTTTTTGTCGGAGGCTCTAGGTTGGATTTGCTTCATTTATCATACGTATTGTTTAAATTGCCCTTGGTACAGTGCCCCGCTTGCCACCTTTCCTTTTCCCTTTCCTTTTCTCTACGTTTGTTCCTGTTATATTGTCACAAGACAGGTCGGAAAATAATTTGCATAACTCAACTGGAGCAGGAATGGCAACTGAATGAATTAACTCTAGGCCAGGTGTATGGCGTCTCACTCATCTCTTTGAAATTCCAGGATGTTATTGTTTGACGCAATAACGGAGTTGTAGACAGGTTTTATGTTGCTATAGAGGTATCTTGTGCCACATGAGTAGAAGGCATCACTGTTCAGTAGTAGTAATGAACTTTTTCATGTCCCTCCATGTCAATTATAGTGTGGTTTAAAGGGGTTGTGTGTCTATCTGCCAAAGAAAAGGAATAACTTATTTTCGTCATGGCTGTTTCTCTATACGTAGCCGTAGGTAATGAGTGTTGTTGGTATCTGAGCAGTGAAGAACAGAGCATCAGGCTAAAATCCCCCTTAGTTATACGCGCTAAGCGTTCAATTTGATATATCTTTCTTTATGAAGTCAATCCCTGCTAATGGAGTTACAGAATTATGTTATGACACGTTTCACTGAAAGTTTGTAAAGCAAAGTTTATGGACAAGGCAAGCAATTGTACATGAATATACCTACCATTGATTTCAGAGGGAAATTATGGTATGCATAAATGTAAGGGTATCATTGCTTTGGAATTGCTGAGACAATATGCTTGGCACGAGGGCTTCCACTTCTAATAACTGATCCCTTTGAAGATGTGTCGGTCACGGGTGATCGTCATGATTCATCTTTCACGTAGAAGCTTGCGTTCCACACTCTTGGTTCAAGAAGACTTACCATCATACTTCAAATTGTTATTAAAGGTAAAGACTCAAAATCAGACAAGTTTACGTGTTATCTCTATGGGAGGTAATTTTTTTTTTTATGTGCATTAACTTGACAACGTTTAAGCACCTTTATCTCAGATGATTTTGCTCCATTTCCTCTGTAACTTAAGTGTGTGGTAACTGAGACAATAAGCTGCAGTAATCATGCATGTTATTCTTTGAAATCTCCTTATTAGTTTGACAATTTTGCAGTTTAAAACTGAAAATGAGAATGGAATGTGGACAAAACGATTCCTGATTCATCTTTCACATACATAAGTTTACGTTCCTCTTTTTTTTCTCGTCGAGACGTATGGCCGAGTGGTTAAAGGCGACGTCGCAGAGACGTGAGGTTGCACACGTGCGGGTTCGAACCCCACAAGATCACGAAACAAAATACTTAGCTATTTTACTTTTTTTTTTCTTCAATTTTGTATTACATATACCGTCCATGTAGAAATCACATTCGTATATAAACGCACCTATACACACACACACAGACACACACACACACCATATCCCTCTTTTTTGTGTTGGAGACCATATTGCTTCGACTGCTGCAAAATTTTGCAGGCTGACTTTGTCAAACTGATCATAATATGTAATGACGACGACGAAGGTGTTGTACTTTGAACAATTGTCTTTCAAGACCACATCATTGTTTTGTACTTTGATGACGTCATCACACTGAAAATTGTGATTAAAGGCAAGGTATCAAAACCAGCCGATTATAGGTTTTATGTTTACGGCACGTATTTTTCCCAAGTTGCCAGAAATGGCATAGCGACATCAGTAGTTACAAGGCCGCATTTCCGTCTAGCAATGCAATACATGTTCACGCGGCCACGTTGGTTGAGTGGGCATTGACTTTTCTCCCTGTAATATCTATACATTTCTTTTTTGCCTTACCATTTCCGTGGATGTCCCGTGGCCGAGAGGTTAGGGAAACGGTTTTGCATGCAAACTCAATTATAACTTCAAGGTGCCTATATCACATTCTTTTCTTTGTCGATCACAGATGACCGACATCTGATAACCCCAAGCGTATCACCTAACTCGTCAGTCTGACGAGTTTCATATCTCGTTTTTTATTCTTCTTTCTTTCTGGACAATTTTGTGTCGTCAATATCTCAAGAATGACATTACGAAATAACATGACATTTTCAGTCAACATGTCTCATGACAAAATCTAGCCACAATAAGGTTTTCATGACAGTAACATATCTATGACGTCATCTAGGCGCCATTTTGTGATTTTCAGACCTTGTCACATGATCGATCATAACTTCATAACTAGATGTCATTTCTGTATCATTTTCGGTGGACATGAAGTTCAGGTCACGCTCTATCTTACTTTTTAAGGCTAGTTACACAGGTCATCATTAGGCGCGCGTAAGCGCGCGTCAAAATTTTAAAAGGCTCAAAACGACTTCCCAATGGGAAATCTCGAAGTTTCAGACAATTTTAAGCGTTTCAAACATTTTCTCGCGTGCGCGTCCGTCCGCGCAATTTCGCGCGCAGAGCCCGTAAGCAACATGAAAATGCAATTTTTTTGACTGATTTGGATTCCTGATACTTTGAGTAATAATATCCATTGATTTCCGATCGATTTCGACCTATAACAAAGGAATGCACTGGCGTCAAAGTTGAAAATCCGCGTGCGCGTCTTTCTGCAAATATGGTGAAAAAACATGTCTTTGTTTATTTCGCCATAGCTCTTTAAATCGTCCGTTGACCCTATATTTCTATTGCATATTACAAAAGTATATGAATTGTACATAACATTCCATGTATCAGTATTGCCAGGAAAACGCGATGACGTCATCATATCGTCATTTTAAATCAAAAAAGTGGAATTGATTTTTTTGAGGTACTGTTTCTGACATTCATTTGCTCGTATCTCTGTTGTTTAAGCTCAATATTACCCCAAATTCAAATATGTTGCACTTTGAACATTTACCTTTCAAGTCCATGTGATGGTTTTGAAATATGATGACGTCATCATACTAGAAATTGTGATTAAAGGTAAAGACTCAAAATCAGACAAGTTTACGTGTTATGTCTATGGGAGGTGATTTTTTTTTAAACCATGCATTGACTTGACAACGTTTAAGCACCTTTGCCTCATCTGATTTTACTCCATTTCCTCTGAAACATAAATATGTTGTAGCTGAGACAATAAGCTTTAGTAATCATGCATTTTATGTTTTCAAATCTCTTCATCAGGTTGACAATTTTGCAATTTAAAACTGAAAATGAGAATGCAATCTGTACGGAACGATTCCCAATTTTTCTTTGCAACTGTATATTGATCGAATCCACGCTGCCACTTGTGGGAAGTTGAATAGCGCCATCACAAGTCAACACTGTCACGATAGTATTTAGATTTAAGTTTCGCACTCGAACTTCAGGACAGCCATGTGGCATAATCGGTTAGCGCGCTGGTTGTTCATAATGCCATACCGGAAGGCGAGAGGTTCGACTCCCGCAGGACTTTTATCCGTTCTTTCTTTTTTTTTTTTCTCTTTTTTTTTCGGCAGTTCAGCTTTACTCCGATGTCATTTATCGTATTCTTTTATCAAGTGTACGTAACCCGTGAACACGGCTGCTCTATTTCCCTTGTTTTTTATTGGAGTTTGGAGATTGGGTTTGCTTCATTAATTTTGTCACACTTAATGTTGTAAATTGCCCCTTGTTACAGTGTCCGGCTTGCCACCTTTCGTGTGCTCTTTCCTTTTCTCTTCATTGGTTATTGTTATACTGTAACAGGATAGGTAGGAACATGAACGTTTAAATAACTTGCAGGAATGGGAGCTGAATTGATTAACTCTAGTCCAGGTGTATGGCGTCTCGCTCATCTCTTTGAAATTCCAGGTTGTTATTGTTTGACCCAATAACGGAGTTGTAGACAGGTTATATGTTGCTATAGAGGTATCTTGTGCCACATGAATGGAAAGCATCACTGTTTAGTAGTAGTAATGAACTTTTTCATGTTGTATATGGTATAAATATTTTAGATATATATATATATATATGTATATATATATATATATATATATATATATATATATAATAAAGATAAATTTCACATCCAATCTTCGGTACAGCCGTGTGGCTGTCACTTAGCGCGCTGCATGGTCATTATGCACTACCTTAGGACGAGATGTTCGAGACCCGCAGGACGCTATCATTTTTCTTCTCTCTCTCTTTCTTTGTGTTTCTTTTGGCAGTTCAGCTTTATTCCGATCGATTATCGTATTATCTTATCAATTATACTACCCCACGACACACAGTCGCTCAAGTTCCTTTTTTTTTGTCGGAGGCTGGAGGTTGGATTTGCTTCATTTATCGTACGTATTGTTTAAACTGCCCTTGGTACAGTGCCCCGCTTGCCACCTTTCCTTTTCTCTTTCCTTTTCTCTACGTTTGTTCCTGTTATATTGTCACAAGACAGGTCGGAAAATAATTTGCATATCTCAACTGGAGTAGGAATGGCAACTGAATGAATTAACTCTAGGCCAGGTGTATGGCGTCTCGCTCATCTCTTTGAAATTCCAGGATGTTATTGTTTGACGCAATAACGGAGTTGTAGACAGGTTTTAATGTTGCTATAGAGGTATCTTGTGCCACATGAGTAGAAGGCATCACTGTTTAGTAGTAGTAATGAACTTTTTCATGTCCCTCCATAAAATAATAGTGTGAAAAGAGGATTGGGTGTCTATCTGCCAAAGAAAAGGAATAACTTATTTTCGTCATGGCTGTTTCTCTATACGTAGCCGTAGGTAATGAGTGTTGTTGGTATCTGAGCAGTGAAGAACAGAGCATCAGGCTAAAATCCCCCTTAGTTTTTCGCGCTAAGCGTTCAATTTGATATATCTTTCTTTATGAAGTCAATCCCTGCTAATGGAGTTACAGAATTATGTTATGACACGTTTCACTGAAAGTTTATAAAGCAAAGTTTATGGACAAGGCAAGCAATTGTCCATGAATATACCTACCATTGATTTCAGAGGGAAATTATGGTATGTATAAATGTAAGGGTATCATTGCTTTGGAATTGCTGAGACAATATGCTTGGCACGAGGGCTTCCACTTCTAATAACTGATCCCTTTGAAGATGTGTCGGTCACGGGTGATCGTCATGATTCATCTTTCACGTAGAAGCTTACGTTCCACACTCTTGGTTCGAGAAGACTTACCATCATACTTCAAATTGTTATTAAAGGTAAAGACTCAAATTCAGACAAGTTTACGTGTTATGTCTATGGGAGGTGATTTTTTTTTAATGTGCATTGACTTGACAACGTTTAAGCACCTTTATCTCAGATGATTTTGCTCCATTTCCTCTGTAACTTAAGTGTGTGGTAACTGAGACAATAAGCTGCAGTAATCATGCATGTTATTCTTTGAAATCTCCTCATTAGTTTGACAATTTTGCAGTTTAAAACTGAAAATGAGAATGGAATGTGGACAAAACGATTCCTGATTCATCTTTCACATACATAAGTTTACGTTCCTCTTTTTTTTTTCTCGTCGAGACTTATGGCCGAGTGGTTAAAGGCGACGTCTCAGAGACGTGAGGTTGCACACGTGCGGGTTCGAACCCCACAAGATCACGAAACAAAATACTTAGCTATTTTACTTTTTTTTCTTCAATTTTGTATTACATATTCGTCCATGTAGAAATCACATTCGTATATAAACGCACCTATACACACACACAGACACACACACACACACCATATCCCTCTTTTTTGTGTTGGAGACCATATTGCTTCGACTGCTGCAAAAGTTTGCAGGCTGACTTTGTCAAACTGATCATAATATGTAATGACGACGACGAAGGTGTTGTACTTTGAACAATTGTCTTTCAAGACCACATCATTGTTTTGTACTTTGATGACGTCATCACACTGAAAATTGTGATTAAAGGCAAGGTATCAAAACCAGCCGATTATAGGTTTTATGTTTACGGCACTATTTTTCCCAAGTTGCCAGAAATGGCATAGCGACATCAGTAGTTACAAGGCCGCATTTCCGTCTAGCAATGCAATACATGTTCACGCGGCCACGTTGGTTGAGTGGGCATTGACTTTTCTCCCTGTAATATCTATACATTTCTTTTTTGCCTTACCATTTCCGTGGATGTCCCGTGGCCGAGAGGTTAGGGAAACGGTTTTGCATGCAAACTCAATTATAACTTCAAGGTGCCTATATCACATTCTTTTCTTTGTCGATCACAGAGGACCGACATCTGATAACCCCAAGCGTATCACCTAACTCGTCAGTCTGACGAGTTTCATATCTCGTTATTATTTTTATTTGTTGGGAAACACATAATATTTGCTGGAATAACGATGAAAAGATCCCCCCACACCAATAAAAAAAGATCATGACAAAGCGAAGAAGAAGATGAAGAAGAAGAAGCACAAGAAGAACGTCCACAAATTTACCGTTTTTTTTTCTTTCATTTTTTTCCGGGCACTGATCACTCTAATATGATAATCCTTAATCCATATTGAGTTGAATCTTTCGTTTCAGTTACAAACTCAGTTACTACTGTATTTAGAGGAAAATAAAACACCCAGAAATACGAGTAAAACAAACCAAACAAAGCAACACAATTTTTTTTTTTGGAGTGAATTACGATAAAGAGAGAAAGAAAAGAAATGGCGGAAAAGGGAATCGACCTAGAATAGAAAGTAGTGATTACACAAAAAGAACAAGAAGATAATTCCTGTGAAGATGTTGTCCATGAAGATAAGGACTTAAAGTCAGCTCGCCGGTGTCCAACACTCTCCGGTGGTTTCACATGCTATCTGGGGCTCTAGTATTTGTCATTTTAGGACAAAACTGACATCCATCCCCTGAGGAAACCACAAAAATTCAAAGTTCCACCTCACTATTATCAACCGTAGATATGAAATGGACAAAATGATTAGAATTCTTAGGTGCTTTATACGGTAACAAAACATTAAGAGCAAGGGAGACCACAGTTAGACGGCTACTATATATATATATATATATATATATATATATATATATATATATACATATATATATATATATATATATATATATATATATACATGTATATATATATGTGCATATGAATTTATTCATTTATAAGCTATAAAAACGCATTCATCGAGTCCCCTATGATTTATACTAAAGACCAAGTAGATTGTTATCTTATGCTCCCAACACAATGACAGAGAAACATATTAGCTTACATATTAATTTTGTATAGTATACATGATAATAGATCGATATGTTACACTCTTAAAGGTCACTTATTCGAAATATATACGCTTTTGGATTCCCAAACACGTCTGCAACTCCGGGTGAAGCAGGTGTACCATCAATCTGTACTCTTTGCCGATAACCATATTGTTGTTGAGTGTATGTCTGTTAGCCGAGTATGCAGAGTTCATTGAGGTCACTCAGCGTGTACAACAACAACAACAAAAAAAAAAACGTACAAAACGAACGCATTGGTGCATACATTGTATATATATATATATATATATATATATATATATATATATATATATATAAGTGTGTGTATGCATGTAGATATAAAAATGAATATATATATATATATATATATACACTCAAGCTAAGTGTGTGTGTGTGTGTGTGTGTGTGTGTTTGTGTTTTTGTCTATGAAGCAATTGATTGAGGATTTCCTATGACTATTAAATGGACTGAAAATCTTGTTATTCATTGGTTGTTGATGCCAAACTGTCATTGCCGATTGCCTAAAGCAGCTGCGGGCATCACTCTATAAACATTTTGGCGACGACGGAGATGTGTTTGCGATTGTTTTTGAGTGCAGGATTGTAGCTGTGTCCGATAGCTGATATAGCCGATCCTTCTTTGCTATTGGCCAGCGGGTCCATTAGAATCTCATCGCTCTGCTTATGGAGACGTTCAATGGAAATCCCTTTTACTCGCCCAATAGTACAATATAGGTTCAAGCTGAAAGGAAAACGGAGTGAAGAACCTATCCGCATCATCACACTCTTGTTCGTTCCGTTTTCATCCCCACCCATTATGCCTTGTTGTTTATCATTCATTGATTGATTGTGTTTAACGCCATTCTATCGACGTTGATTGATGCTCTTTCTATGAACGTCTTGATATGTCGTATTTACAGGTAATCCAAACAAAGAATCTCTTCTTCTGTACGTGAACATCAGGGTAATTGGTAGGAGTAAATGAAAAGACACTTGCACAAAACTGTATGGCCTTGTCAGATGATGTGCAAACCATTAGGTAACTATGGCTACCTAACTAAGTAGAAGAGGTTATTCTGCTGGAGGTAGTGTAAGCCCAACATAATGGATTCAATAATCACTGGTTTGTGTGCATTTGAGGTATGTCGCCATTTAACAATCGCGACGTACACGACGTTGCCAGCAGCTTTGGCGGATATGATTACCCGTTGCTGTAAACAAACTAAATTGGACATGATGAGACCAAGTGATAAAACTCCATCTTGGTATTGATAGATAGCTGTCGTACCTTTGACATTCTGATGAACTCAATTCCACATATTATAGAGTTAGGCCCAACACTCATTATCACATCTTATACAGTAACCTTACGTCCTCTACAGAAATCATCATGGAGCATTTGACAAGAAAGATTTGTTTCTATAAAGTTCCCACTGAGAAGGCGGTAATTACCATCCATCTCAGTGGAAGATTAGGTCGAAAATTGTAAAAAAAAAAAAAAAAAAAAACCTCCTCATTCTAAGTAAGCAATTTGTACCTGTTAATCGACGAAAGGTCATCATTACATCTCGTCGATAATGATAAAGAACGTACTGTTGGCAAGGCGTGATTGTATCAGTAGTGGCAATTATTATTCTACTAATGGTAGCAGAAGCCCCAGAGATGAAAAGAAGTTGAAAATTTTAATGATTGTATGTTTGTTTGTTTGTTTGTTTGTTTTGTTGTTGTTGTTTTTTTGTAATACTGTATATGGTCGGACCCCAGTGAAAAACAGCTCTTAGCTGACCAGGGCTATCCGTCCCATGAGTGGAGAATAAATAAATAAAAGATAAAATAAATAAAAAGTTGTAGGACTTGTGGTATCAGTACCGGTATTCTGAAGAATGAATTGATGATTTACTTTGTGAGTCAACTCTGTAAACTGTACAGGAGCTAAAATCCCGCCTGTTTGCGGTGGAATCAAGGACCCCTCCATTTAAAGTACAATATATTGGGTGGTTTAGCTCTTTCATGTACGGAATTTTGTTGAGCTAATCTCAGCGGTAAAAAGAGCTGCAATGACCCTATTCACACTACAACACGGACAGGAAATAAGTTCTTTTACATTAATAGAGTCTAAAAAGACAAAACAAAACAAAAACGTGCACTTTGGCACGAATTTGAGACGAAATTTTTCCCAGCCGCTCAGGGCTTGTCTGTGTGTGTATGCGTGTTTTGCGTGTGATTGTATGTGTAAAATATAGTTTTGATGGTGCATTATTGTCTCTACATTTTCGTATTTGCTATAATTTCTATGTATCAAACTGTGTCAAGTTACATGCTTGCTGTGTGCGTGTACATGTGTGTTCGTGTGTGTGTGTGTGTTAATATTCATAAACACAACAGTTATCATAGGTTGGATGTTTTCCCGCGTGTGTGTGTGTGTTTGTGTGTGTGTGTTTTACATTAGCTTGTTTGTTCCCTGTTCACTCCAAAAAATGAAATGATAAATCCAACGATTTAAATGTCACTCCAAGAACCTTTTGTAAATGTTGAATTTAAAACTGAAATTGTTGAATCTAACATTTAATTTTTCCCGATTTTTTTGCCCTTTTTTTTACCTCGTATTTTTTTTTCTCCATGGAGGTTCACTGAATCATGTTTTATTCCCTCTCCGTTAATGCATAAGAATTGGCATAAATCCCCTTGTGATCAATAAAACGGAGAAGCTTTGGCAAAGCTCCTATATATATATATATCGATTTGAGAAGAAGACAACAAATGGTTTTGTCGTATAGTGACCTCGTCATGCACAGACGCCAGAGGTCGAGGGGATTTACTGCGGTCAACAAGCAAGGCGCCCACAAAGTCAGCTTCAAAACATCATATCGGAAGAGTCCGTAATGACTATATAGAAGGAGGATTTTCATTAGGTACACGCCTCTTTCATATAGCGATGAAACGGCGACCTCAACCCCATGGCCTTATTAGATTTGCGAAAACCTCTAATGGAATTTGCCGATCGGCTTCTGAAGTTCCCGAGACGTCGACTCAGTGCTGGTTTATCTCCCTCTAAATATTTTGCTCTGCAGACATTACAAGACACGGAAGTCGATTTCTCGACGAAGTACTTCCTTCTTTTTTTTTGGGGGGGGGGAGGGGGTATAGAGCTTTTGTTCGGCATCACAATGACATTATTTTCATAGAACACTTATGGCCTTTCACCATTAAATTCTGATAAAGTGGCTAGACCTTACTACATGTATTCTGATTTCGATATTTTCTTCTTAAACTAAACCTACCACAGAAAACATTTTTGGAAAAGTCCCTCCCCCCCCCCCCTAAACACAGTTTTAACAGGATCAAGTCTTCTCAACTCTCAACTCAACACAGCCATGCAGTGGGAATGTGATTTTCCATACATGATTTACAACACATTAACAAAATTCTTATTTTCGCCAAAACCTTATATAAGTTTGATTGTCTTCAGTATCACACAGGGTATTCAAACTTAGCCGCATCAAATATGAAAAGCATGACTTTATCGGTTTTTTAATTTATTTATTCGTCATTTTGTTGATTATCTGATGCAAAGTTAAATGTGTACTTGTGGTTGCTAGACTGCACGTTACAGTGAGCCTTTGAAAAGAAACACAATTCTAGGAATTTCAGTTCTTTTGATTAAGGGACTCTTATTCAATAAATTCCTGAACAAATAAGATTGTTTGAGTTAATACAGTTCTAAACAGATAGAGAAACACACATATTTCACGGTATACTACATATAGGGACTTACTTGGAATTGGTTCGGTTCGAATTTGAAAAAAAAAAAAGTAAATCCGTACACGCACACCTACACACACATTTATTTATGCAGATGTATACATATATACATGTATGTTTGTGTGTGTGTGTGTGTGTGTGTGTGTGTCTGTTTGTCTGTGTGCCTGTGTTTGTGTCTGTGGATAAGTAAGGAAGCCATACAACTTCAAGAGGAATAATCTTAACAGCAATTCAGTCGAGACAATAGGGTCTCAAAGCCAGTACTAATGAGAAGTAATTACATGTACCACTATATCCCTGTCGATCTCGTGAACGGCTCAAACTCCTCGTATTCAAGGAGTCAGAGGCCAATTTTTGTACATCACATTATTATCTAAACCTGCTCGCTGCTCCATCCTATCCATATATGTTTTCGCCCTTTTGAACCTCTTTGATGGAATAGACAAAAAAAGGCCTATACGTATTTGCATATGCAATCAGATTCTGACATTCTCCTTTTCCTATTAATTTATTGCTCAAAGTTTTGCAGTTTTTGGCTTATCACATTTTTCACATTATTTCTACATGAATGTCACCTTGAAACATGACAAAACTGAACGAGCACACAAATTTGGAATAGAACAAAGAAGCGAATGGTGCATGGCAATAACAGTCGCAAACAAGATAAACAATTTGTTTGTATAGATAGTACTAGTTGTAAAGTGAGAAATACAACGTAATAAATATACAGTTTTCAAGGTACATGAAGTTAAAGTAACATGATCCAGAAAGGCTTAACGACTTAAATGGTTTTTGTTCTTTAGTAGATCTTCATATTGCTTGTGGGAGTAGCTTACTGAAAAGCAATTAACTTTTGTCATGTTTGATTACACCCGAGGAGAAAAAGAAACATGAAACAAACGTACAGAAACCTTGAGAAAGTGAAATATAGATGGACATACATTATGTACTATACACAAATACACCCAACAACCCCACCCCAACATAGGTGCACTTGCAAAGATACGCGAACGTGAACACAAGTACGATATACACACGTAAGGATATTATATTAGAATTCGGCTAACACTTCCAACTATGCAAAGAGCAAGAGATTATACCATAAAAACCGCATAAAACGCAAAACCCCACACACACCCTAAGAAATGATCATATCAATGCAATCTGAGATTAGTACCTGTCAACGCAGTCAAAGGGGTGGGTTGTTTGTCATCAGAATTCTTATTTTTTCATACACGTATCATTTAATGTTCTGAAATACGTGTCACTTTGCATTGTAATATTCAGTCTCGCGGCAGGGGAAAAAAATTGAAAATAACAAAAACAAATCAAAAAGTTCTCAAAAGAGACTGACACAAGAAGAGAGACAGAGAGTTAAAACTACTTAAGTTGAAAAGTTGATTAACTCATACTCAAGGAGGCACACTGTTACGTAATTTACTCTGATAACTATCCTCGGCAAAGGGAGCTGTTCCTCAGGCAAGAACAGTCAGCAAGGATGTTTCTCTTCAGGTGTCTGAAAATAACAGCGATGCAGTAAAGTGGGTACATAGCCAAGAAAGTCTAATGATTACCTCTTTTTTTCCCCCTCGGCCGACATATTCTGGAGAAATGGGTCAGGTACGGAAATCAATTTAATGGACACGACTCTCTCTATCTCTCTCAGAATAAGAGGGAGAGAAAAAAAATGAACATAAGACAGAAAATTACACGAATGCATTTTTGTCGAATGCTCCTGGTTAGCCTTTTACTACGTGACTTAAATCTACATCGGCGTGTTGTCTGCAAATCGGCAACGTTTTTGGTGAGAACGACTTAACTGAGAACTTTCGAACGATACATTTAAGACGAAGAGCACAACCGCAATACCATTCAACGATTTAACGTCAGGTACTTCTCTTAAGATCATAGATCACAGATGCTTATGATATATTGTTTGGCGCCACCCCCCCCCCCCCCCGCACCTTTTTCGGTATATTGGAACTTCAAGGAAGACATGATAATTTCTCTTGTATCGAAGCAATTCCTCGGTACATTATATCGAACGGTGCTCTTCTCAATTGCTCTCCAGAGCAGAGCTTTGTGGTTCACTGTCATTTTCGAGCACTTGGTGTACACCAACTGTTCCATTTCCTCGGCAACATTACTTCTCTCGTCGGCCTCCGCTTTTGATGTGACTGGGTAGATTATGCACCACGTTGCGGCAAAAACCTGAGATCGGAACCCCGAGAGGAAAAAAAAAAGGAGAGGAAAAAAAGTGAACATTGCTTTTAAATTTCGAGCTTCTATATGGAACGTGAAGACCTGGATTTATAATGTCACGGCCAGAACTTCCATATAGTGGAGATTGATCTACAGGTCTTCAGCACAGTCACGGCAAGGCAAAACGAAACCTGATGCCTGCTGTTCCAGCAATTTCAATTTTTCCACAGGACTTTCTTTCTTTAAATACCAAGCATTTGTCTCACCAGTCTGTTGCGTTTCAAAATCAAAAGAAACCCTAACCTCTTTCAATCACGTTCAAGCCAGTGAAAATCAATAATTGACTATGGGACATATCTGATTAAGCCTTTCTGTGCCAGGGACTTCAGACGATGTGTACAACACTGAGGAATTTTCTCTGCCAGTCAGTCAGTCACTTAAAGCACACAAAGCATGCAAAGAATTAATGGGTATCGACTTCCTGTGGGGAAACCTTGTCAAACAAACAAAAAAAAAAAGGTCATTACGAACCATCAATACCCTATAAAATGGTACCAAAGTATCACTGACCTTGGGCTTATGATGGTTCGCACACGTATCGCAGCTTGAGTGGCTACTGTTTCTAATGTCTAATGAAATAATTAAAAAAAAGATGCATGACTTGAATACATATTCACGGAAACAAGAACAGAGAGTTGTCCTTATCATGAAGTGACAGTGGAAAGCAGATTACTATAAGTCTCTATATAGCTCCACAAATTATTTTTCGCCTTCATATCATTGACCATGATAATATGGACTCCTGTTATAACGAAGTCCTCGGGACCGGCAATTTTCTTTCGTTATATCAAAATTTCGTTGTAACCGAAAAAATAAACAATAAAAACAACATTAGAGTATAAGGTTGCGGGCTGAATTTTTATTTCGCTGTAACCAGAAATTCGTTACAACCATGTTCGTTATAATGAGAGTACACTGTACAAAACTAGGGAGTATTCTTCCATTCAAACATATCGAAAAAAGAAAAGTGGTGCCCTTGATTTTTATCCCCGAAGGTTCCTTATTCCGAAGGTGCGTAATTTCAAACACTGAATAAGATTCATTATTTCGAATTGAGGATCGTTAATCGTAAAATGATTAAAAATAATAAGTGTCTATTTTGAAGGTTCGTTAATCTGAAATCAAGATAAAGTTCCGAATATCGAACGTTAGTTTGTACATACTTTTTTGTGCATCTTCTGCATCATCATCTTCTTCTTCTTCTTTTTCTTCTTCATCCTGAAGACAGTTTCATTATATTGCTTGATTTCTCACAACTTTTTCCTATTACGTAAATGTCCTATACTACCAGCGAAGAGCAAGAAGGTGTCATTCTAAATCGACAGATTGGATTTTAGTAAAATCGGAAAGGCAGTGATTTCTGTCCAGGGCTACTGATTGCAAACCATTATCCTTCTCATTCTCTGCTGCAACGTTAATAAAACATTTCGCATACCTCGTTTACTTCAGTTTGCGGCGTTCAAAAACCAAGTAATAGCCAACAAAAAAGACAACCTTCACAATGCGCATGTAACACAATACGCATATCAGCGCTGGGCACTTTGTAGTTTTAAATTTTTAATTAACTTTGCCTTGGCAGCAACATGATTCACGGTGTAACGTAAAAGAGTCGTAGAATATTTGACTGACAGCCGCGAAAGATTTTCTCAATTTCGAGACAATTACCATCTCGACCCAGGGCAGTCATATCGTCATACCTTGCACGTTTGCCTTGTAGCCAAGAGGTCAAAACACTGTATTTCATTAGAGCGTCAAATTGAACGCGCTTTCGTTCTTTCTCCTGTCTTTCAGTTGACCTTTACCAGCTGCCAGGGACAGAGGAAAAATATCGCCATGAATTTGTCACTAATTCAATTATAAACAAAAAGGTCACGAGTAAAGAAAAAAAATGTACATATACCAGGCCTCAGAAAAGACGCAAACAGAGCTGTTGTAAGCACGTGGGTTTCACGTATGCTTATGAATATGATAATTTGTTCTTTCAAGACATAATTTGCTCGTACATTGATAATGTAATTGAGCATCGGTCCTTAATAACAATTAGCCAGGTTAATGGGCTTATTTTCCGTCGCTCTAAACTTCGTCGTCTCAGTTATTTTCAAATACATATTTTATTTTTCACATAATAACACGCACGTTATACTGATATTCATACACCTTTGCACACACGTGTGCATATTATACACATGTGTATATTTTTGTATGTCTTTTCATGTACATATCTATGTAATTAAAGAACACACACCCTACGAGATATGGCACTACCATCATGCACACAATGGTCTAAATTTATATAAAAACGCCAAGTTTGTTCTAATCTCGTGTTTTGAATACAACGTACAAAGGAGAACAGAAGAAGTGTTTTGTCCTGATATTCAGGTTGAGTTATCTCTTTCAGTGGAATCAAACGTACCAATCTTCCAGTTGGAATTCTCTGGAGAAAGATTGCTTTGGGCCTTTGCCTCAAACGCGGTTTTACAATGCGCGCAATCGAAATTCCAGATATTTGACTCAGTCGGTAGCGCGTCTGCCTCCCACTCCATGTGACTCGTCAGGTTCGATTCCCGAGTATAGCAGAGCAATGTTTTGTGTAATCAAACAGGTCCCTCTACTATGAATTGGCAAATAATCTATCCCTTGGATAGGACATAAAATGGAGGTCCCTTGTGTGAGAAAGAGAGTCACAACTCTTACGTAAAAGATCACGCTTCATTCATTCATCGCAAAGAGCATGGTGTATAATATTCCAGGGTCCGTTTCATGAAGTCTTCACATAAAAGTCTTTACATATATCTCAGAATTTCTAATGTCGCTCATAATTGTAGCTATGAGAGACTTTCAAATCCATTTCATGAAGTCTCTCGTAAGAATGTCTTATGAGCGAAAAGTTCCTCATTTTCGTGAAATGGACCCCTGGTGAAGTGGTTCGCTCCCATCCAATTGAACCCCATCAATATGGAAGACAAGCTGGTGCAGCTGAAATGTAGGGTTATCCAGCCATCTCCGTATTAGGAAATGAAAACAAAGTGCGTCTCGAACCAGTTAACCACTACCGGTCGTCTACTCATAGGTGGTATTT
The DNA here is from genome assembly GCF_964275005.1 of Diadema setosum. Lineage (NCBI taxonomy): Eukaryota > Metazoa > Echinodermata > Echinoidea > Diadematoida > Diadematidae > Diadema > Diadema setosum. The sequence goes on from NC_092689.1 coordinate 36,105,385, forward strand.
GAAGAACGTACTTGATGAATGTTACTCACGACCATGTGACGAGGTATAAGACGTGTCACGACTGTCATGCTTTGCAAAAGTTTGGTGACCTTTTCTTTACCCAATTAGTGACGGCGATTCAAAGATGTAATCTACGACGACACGTACGTGAGAGAACTAGAAAACTCTCAAAGGAAGTAGATACGACTAGCTGTTTCAACAAGCGCGGGATTAGATCGCAAGACGTGATAATTTGCAGTCGTCTGCGCAAACGTGATCGAGTTGAAAGCTAAGTTGCTCATGTGTGCGTATTGGCTCATTGTCTCATTCGTAGTATTCTTAGCTACCACGAGCTTTCGCGCCAGAAAGCAAATGAACCATAATAACTACAGGGATGCGTGTATTTAGAATGCTGTAATGAACAAACATGCACTGAGAGGTTAGGTGGGTGTGTGTGGGAGTGTTCAAGCACAGGTGGTTCTTCAGCATCTGAAATCTTTATTGTTGGAGCCTTCACTCCATTGAATGTGTGTGTGTGTGTGTGTGTGTGTGTGTGTGTGTGTGTGTGTGTGTGTTTGCGTGTATGAAATCTGGGTATGTGTTGAGAGCGTGCTTTCAACGCCATTTTTATCAACATCCTAGTTATTTCGCATTCTTCCTTCGTCTGCGCCGTCGATCGAGACTGTAAATTGCAGGCATACTGGCGTTTGGTTCTATGTTCTGGTTGTTCTTGTTGCTGTCGTTTGTAGGCTATGATAGATTCTTGAAATTTCATCTTTTCTTTAAGATTGCCACTTTTTTTTTCTCTAGGTCAGACAATGATATTGGTTTCCACTGGACTCAATCGTGTATAGACGTCGCAAGAATTACTACGAGGCAAGTTCAACCTCGACGCATCGTCGCTGTGGTAACCTTTCATTGTATGTCTTCAACTGAATTATAACCTCGTCAGGGGCATTAACGGCATTCACCTCTAACGTCTGAGGGTATCTACGCAAAAGGCAACTTACCCTATTACTGGATAGAGAAAGAAAATATATGGTGGATTTTCCCCTCAGTAACCGTGCCCCCAAATCCCCCCTCCCTTGACTACATAACAACTTGAAGAACTCCTTTCCCTGAGCCTACAATAACGACATATATTTCTATCAAATGTGGTGCTTAGAATGTTGCTCGTTGGGGTCTTGTTTTCCAAAATTTCTCGTGGTATTGAATTGTATGTGCAACAACAATAATAACTCATTCTTTCTATCGTTGCTGTTTTCCCTGCGTCCAATTTCGACTGCTATTTATTGTAGGAAGACAACATGCAGTGAGGATAAGAGGGAGGAGCGATACACAAATCATTTGGTCTCGATAAGATCTTTGGAAGACATGTCACAACGGTATAAAATCCGCCAAGCAAGTCATAAAAACATGTAGTTGACTGTATTCCTGATATGTTTATTGCAGGAAAAGTCACGACACCTATGGACATAATATCGCATTATTTTATTCGCTATCATATTTAACATTACTCCCGACCCAAGTCGGAAACCACGTATAGGACATTTGATGCCCTCCAATATTTCCCACTTCATATCTTTTCTTCGCATTTACCCAGTAAAGAGGATGCGGTTATTGTCGCTGTCTTTATCAATTCCATAACTCCGATTACAAGCCCCCGGGGGAAGTGGGCAAGTAGAGAAGTGTTACTAAGAATACAGCCGTTTATAGCTGTAATATCTCTAGGAGAAATGCGCTAGAGACGTCACCTCTACATGACATGCCCATGTGATATACGGCGAGAGAGCAATGCAATGAGAAAAAAAAAGAATGCAGGGCAAAGATGTGCTGTATACAGCCCCTCCTTTAGTAGAGATAATTCCATGACATCGTCACTATTTTATAATGCAGCAGCTGAACGTAGATACTAGAAACGATGAATTCTGTGATTATTTCCGGACGTGGTTTACAATAGATACCGAGTGCTCCCTTCTTTTCTTTTGAATTACGTGAAAATGATACGAGCTTGGCAAGCTGGCTCACCTGGCTCATCAGTTGGTAGTGCACCTGCCTTTCAGCAGTGAATGGTTTGGGTACGGGTGTGAGTTCGAAGCCCAGTGAGTCTAAAGCCCCGTTTTAACCGAGCCTTTCAAACTAGCGTTACCGCGACAACGTCTGGGCAACCTCAGGGTAAACTCCGGGTAAACTTTTTTACCCTGCCTGCTAAAACAGTTGCCGCAAAATGTTGATCGGACATGTCGCGGTACCTTTTGCCGAATTCTACCCTGGGCATTTAGGGTAATTGCTCCGACAACCCTTTTATCAGAACGCTCCCGCGGTAACATTCCTTTGATACACTCATTACCCATTAGCAACATTGCAGACAGAGAATGATTGACGCGTCGATAACTGGCATGGCTTGTAACCGCTGATCTTTATGTTTTAAACTGAGATCAATGACTGCATCCACGTCTTACTTATACGACTGTCTACTTAGATGTGCACAATCTAGAACAATAGGCGGCGCTGGCCGGTGGGCGGAGTAGTCCCATCAGTGGACACAAATCCCTTCGTGGAAACCTACTCGGATAAGGTTTTCTAAGTGTGTCTGTTGAAACGGTACTCCTCACTCTCTCTTGCGGTTTTATTGCCGGAGGCATGAAATTATGTTCTCCGGACGTTGTCCTGACGTTGTCGGGGTAATTAAGGCCTGTTAAAAGAGGGCTTTACTGAGCAATGTTGTGTGTTATCATGCCGTCTCCTCTGCCTCTAGTAGAGGCAAAACACTCTGTCCCTCGCATGGGCGTAAATCCCGGGGGGGATGGGGGGGATATATCCCCCCCTGAAATGGAGGAGGGGGGGGGATGGCCTGTACAATCATCCCCCCCCCCTGAATTTTGAGGGGAAAAAATGGAGGAAGCAGAAATGTGATTGTATCAATTTTGGCATATTGCATGACGTTTGTACGCCGGCCTTCAGACAGGTAACAGAGCTGAACAGTATTCTATCTTGTAGGAAAATGTAACATTTTCTCAAGCGCTCGCTCGCTTCGCTCGCTCGCGAAGAAAGCAACATCGACATACACTGTAAGGAATGGCTCAGGCGTTGACAACGTCAAATAGTATAGGTCTACATGTAAACATGCTATGACGCGAGTAACTGGGGACCATCTGCAAAATATGTACGAAAACATACAAACAAACAATAACAACAACTTTATCGCCATAATTGAATCCCCTCCATTTCCTGAATCATTCCTGAGAAACGACAGTGACTGATGACTCAGTCAGGATACATCTATGGGCATACCAAGGGAAGATCAGGGACGTCGAATCTATGGGGGGCAAAGGGGCATTTGCCCCGCCCCAAAGGAAGTGTTTAGACAGACAAATCATTTATTCCCCAAGCAATTCCCGAGATGAGGACAAATCTCGAACTTTCTTAATGGAAAATTGTCCAAATATCGCCAGAACTATGCACCAGATCGTTGTATTGCAATCATGAACATGCAAAAGGTCTGCTATACAGGATAAGGGATAAACTTTGTACACTTTTGACATAGACGTATATTCCCTAATTTATCAAATAGTGTGCAGCAGATCTTTCACTTAACAAAAGCAACCTAATATGTATAGAGGCGTCGATGGGGGGGGGGCAGTTTTTTTTGGGGGGGGCAGTTTTTGGAGTGTAAAATTTTAAAATTTTAAAGCTCGCTCGCTCCGCTCGCTCGCATTTAACCGCTATGCCATTCTCCTGATGTTGCTGCCAGTGATTGACAGCAGGTGCACCCGGTGCGCCCCCCCCCCCCCTTAATTTCCAAAGCGAAAATATAGCTACAAACGACAGTTTTTAGGACTGGAAAATGTCAAAATTTTCAAGCTCACTCGCTTCGCTCGCTAGCATTTAATCAGTATGCCATTCTCCTGATGTTGCTGCCAGTAATTGCCGGCAGTTGCGCCCGGTGTGCCCCCTTAATTTCCAAAACGAAAAAATACAGCCACAAACGGCAGTCTTTGGACTGTAAAATGTCAAAATTTTCAAGCTCGCTCGCTCCGCTCGCTCGCATTTAACCGCTATGCCATTCTCCTGATGTTGCTGCCAGTAATTGCCGGCAGTTGCACTCGGTGTGCCCCCTAAATTTCCAAAGCGAAAAAGTATAGCTACAAACGGCAGTTTTTAGACTGTAAAATGTCAAAATTTTCAAGCTCGCTCGCTCCGCTCGCTCGCATTTAATCGCTATGCCATTCTCCTGATGTTGCTGCCAGTGATTGTGAGCAGGTGCGCCCCCCTTAATTTCCAAAGCGAAAAATATAGACACAAACGGCAGTTTGGGGACTGTAAAATGTCAAATTTTTGAAGTTCGCTCTCTTCGCTCGCTCGCATTTAATTATTATTCCATTCTCCTGATGTTGCTGCCAGTAATTGCCAGCAGTTTTCGCCCGTTGCGCCCCCTTAATTTCCAAAGCGAAAAATATAGTTACAAACGGCAGTTCTTGGACTGTCAAATGTCAAAATTTTGAAGCTCGCTCGCTTCGCTCGCTCGCATTTAATCATTATGCCATTCTCCTGATGTTGCTGCCAGTAATTGCCAACAGTTTTTTGCCCGGTGCGCCCCCTTAATTTCCAAAGCGAAAAAATACAGCCACAAACGACAGTTTTTGGGACTGGAAAATGTCAAAATTTTCAAGCTCATTCGCTTCTCTCGCTCGCATTTAATCATTATGCCATCCTCCTGATGTTGCTGCCAGTAATTGCCAGCAGTTTTCGCCCGGTGCGCCCCCCCCCCCCCCCTTAATTTCCAAAGCGAAAAAATACTAGTACAGCCACAAAGGACATGTGGGACTGTAAAATATCAAAATTTTCAAGCTCACTCGCTTCGCTCGCTCGCATTTAGTCGTTATGCCATTCTGATGTTCCTGCCCGATTGCCGGCAGTTGCGCCCGGTGTGCCCCCATAATTTCCAAAGCGAAAAAATACAGCCACAAACGGCAGTCTTTGGACTGTAAAATGTCAAAATTTTCAAGCTCGCTCGCCCCGCTCGCTCGCATTTAACTGCTATGCCATTCTCCTGATGTTGCTGCCAGTAATTGCCAGCATAGTTGCGCCTGATGCGGCCCCCCTTAATTTCCAAAGCGAAAAAGTACAGCTACAAACGGCAGTTTTTAGACTGTAAAATGTTAAAATTTTCATGCTCGCTCGCTCCGCTCGCTCGCATTTAATCGCTATGCCATTCTCCTGATGTTGCTGCCAGTGATTGACAGCAGTTGCGCCTGATGTGCCCCCCTTAATTTCCAAAGCGAAGAATATAGCTACAAACGGCAGTTTTTGGACTGAAAAATGTCAAAATTTTCAACGCAAAGAGATTTCACCATAGGAGGGGGAAACCCCCCTACCATACCCTCCCCCCTCGCTTGATTCGCTCCCTCACATAACCGCTCCTCCTAAGATCAAATCCTGTCTACGCCGATCATAGGCCCCATTATTTAGTAGGCCTTCACAGTGATGTCGCACAGCAAGAGCTGAAATACCACGATTTTGTCATTCAATAATATATTGTGAATATTTCATTTTCTTATTGTTTTTTTAAAGAAAAGAAAACAAAATTTTCACCACAAGTGAGCACCAGATCGCTGAATTTCAGGTCTGAAAATGCAAAATCTTCCTCGTGTGGGAGAGGGATACCCCCCCCCCCCCCCCATACACACCCTTCCCCCGTTCGGTCGTTCCGCTCCCTCTCACAGATATTCCCCCCCCCCCCAAAAAAAAAAAAAAAAAAAAATGTTTTCATACTTTTAAGGTCTGATTTTCCGCCGAAAGTCGTCTGACAAGCAAAAAAAAAAAAAAAAAAAAGCAACAAGAACAAAAAGTCTTTATGTTGTTGCTGCCACTTTTCTCCCACTTTATATTTCATGCAAAAGAGTGGGGCATCCGATCCCTGTAAAGTGTGTGTGGGGGGGGGGGAGGGGGGCACAAAGCTTCTCCCCCCCCCGCCCCCCCCCCCCCCACCCCCCCCCCCCCCACCCCCCCCCCAAAAAAAAGGCTCCGCCGGTCCGGTTATGGGCTTGTAATCGTGGTGATGGTGATCATCCCCCCCACTCCTCAGTATGGATTTACGCCGTTGGTCCCTCGGATAGGTCATAAAGAGGTCCCGGGTGTGGAAGAGTCACAACCCACGCACGTAACAATCCCTCGCTTCATTCATTCATTGCAAAGAGAAGGGTACTGAAGTGGTCCGCCCCCAAGTACTTATAGTACTCACGACTGGACCCCATGATAGATCAGCTAGTTCAGCTGTATATCGGCTCTACAGCCATCCTGTCAGATGGAAAATGGAGGGGGAAAAAACAGTGTAAGAAATGTGCATTACGATTTTCAATTGTTGTTTTTTGTCCATCAATACAATATTCTTAGACAATCATATGCCAAATGATGGTTGACATGAGCCATATGATTAGTGATTATTTCGATTACTTTTCTTCCCTCTGCGAACCTCAGCCTCAGGTACCTTACATTTCACCTGGTTGTAATGTTTGCGTTGAAGTCTTACCCTGATAGTGCGAGACTGGGTATGTCGAGTGTTTTCGTTATTTCTTTGATTGAATTTGAACGTATTCGATTCACATCCGCGCTTGTTGTCAACTCTCTAGGCTGACCATTTGGAAGGGAGGGAGTTGAGTTCGTGGAAAGCGAGAGATATTACTCCAACATGGAGCACTCTAACGATCGGAAGCGAAAGGAGGGGGGAAATTAAATGGGAAATGAAAGTGATTTGGAATGCAAGTCCACATTTCTACTCCCATGCTGATGCAATGAACGTCCTACGCCAGTCCCATCCGTTTTGTATTGACCCGCCACTAACTGCTGCTGGAGAGAGGCGCGGAGGAACGTGAGGTGCGTGTTGGATGTTTCCAACCCCAGCTTTCATTTAGGTTTTGTCTGTGTGTGAATGTTTGGCGCGTTAAAAATGTATGGGCGTGAGCAAACACACACAGGCATGTACGTTGCACATGCAAAGACACATACTCACATCACACATACACACACACATACACATATTCGAACATCACCTCATACTAGTAACTATCTTCTGCCAATCGGAGTGTATGAATGCTCTTTTCCAGGGTGTCTGTAAATTTCTCCGACACTGTTTCGGCTTGAAGAAAAAAGAGAGAAATCAATTAAATTAGAGGGTAACATTTTTATCATACATTACATTGTGATGACGCGTGTGTGGTTAATTTTTCAATGTGTGATTGTTTTCGTATGAGAGAAAACATTGTCCTGAAATGTGTTATTACTACTTCGTGTTATTTTAAAAATCTTTACTCAAACTTCTATCACATCATTTTATATTATCCTCGAATAAAAAGAATACGGGATTAGATATGTAATTAGTAAGAGTTATGAACTTTAATGAAATGAAATCAGTCAATATGAAACTAAATTAAATTCCACAAGATGGAAAAAGTGAGAGGAGGTTATAATAAAATAGCAAGACATGAGAGAATCTTGAATGGGAAAAAATATGCTCGAACATGAACATAAACTTTCAGATGTTATCAGTGTATGGACAATTCAAATCAAACCAATCTAAATTCTTCCAGAGCCTTGTCGTTTTGGGGTCATGAGGACTATTGATGAGACTATGTCGTCGAGGTAATAGTAGCGGTACCCCACATTTCCAAGAAATCTCTCCCTCGCCCTCTCTCTCTCTCTCTCTCTCTCTCTCTCTCTCTCTCTGTGTGTTCGTCTGTCTGTCTGTCTTTGTCTATTAAAATCACGATTGCTCTGGTTCCTGTTCCCCAATTAGAAGCACTGAAATCACATTCCAGGTTTTAATAACTCGTCGCATACCTCTTCGTCCCTCTAGGACTCATTTTAAAAGCGTCTCGAATAATCTCGTTGAGAAATTGTTGTTACAGGCTGATGTGCTGTAGTGCAGTGCAAGGTACACAGTGTACGAGTATAGTGTCGCTATCATAAAGAGAACTGTTTGGGCGGTGTATACAGCGAAGTGTAGTTCAGTGTAGCACGATGTAGTGATGTGTGACGTAGTGTAGTGTAATCAAAGTGGTGTAGCCAGTTAAATCCTTCTCTTGTTAACATGTATCTAGGAATCACATCAGTAATTCGCTGGTCACAGGGGAACATTATTCTTCAGGAATTAGAACCCCACTGTCTCCTGTAGAGATTCTTAATAAAGTCGACGGGCATTAGAAGAAAATGAAAGGGAATTCAATCAATATTGTTCAGTTCTTACCGCTGAAACCAGGTAAAATCCTTGGTGGTGTGACGGGTCATTTTCATACCAAATATATTTATTTACGATTTACGTCCATACTTCGGCTACACGTTTGTTCATCTTCCAAGACGTGAGACTATGCGGGTTTGATGTCAAATTTGTACACAACAATATCTATGTGGATATCTAACTCCTTGATAGTCAGTAATATGATTTTCCATGTGATTTGTTATTGTTTCACTCTCATTGTTATCATTGTACGGTCAGTTAGTTTACTCTTATCTATCTTATTTGATTTTCTTTCCATTTCATCGCAATCATCTCATTTTGATCGGATTTGTTTTGTTTTGTTTTGTTTGCTTCAGCATTTTCCTAATGCTATATAGTGTTTTTCCCCTTTGGTTTTTGGTCTCAATGTTGTAATTTCCGGTTACAATCCGCGCAGCTCTTTTCTAGATCCTTTTTTTTTTTCCAGTTGATAATATGTGTGCGTGTGTGTGTTTGATGGGAGTACCAAACAATGTTACATTATTCAAGTCTTGGGCGCACCAGTGATTTGCAAGCGATCGATTTTACCTCAGTAAAGGACAATGGTGGATCCTTCTTCTCAAGAGCCAAATCATACTGTTTGCCACGTTACATAATCTTCTGTATGTGACGGGACCATGCAGGTTAAGTCTTTGGATATTTCAGCCCAGAGATATAGCCTAGCTGGTGTTCCACTTTGAGGGGGTTGTCATACAATGTAGGCCTATAATTTAACTTCTGTTTGTGTGTGATGCTCATAGAGTAACATTTACATTTGTTGAATGTCACTTTTTCCCGAACATTAACACTTTATTTGAAGTGTTAATTTTCTTCAATTTGTCTCCCTCTACCTATGATATTTGTAAGATCGCAACTGCTGATCCGTAATTTAACAAACATGTCAAATAAAAAGAACCACGGGGCTCGAACCTGTCATCTAACTGCTTTCCGAGTAGCCACACTACCACCAGGCTATCCATGGTTGCCGGCAGTGACACGGTGAACTTGGAACAGTTGCGATCTCACACATTTCATTTGTAAAGGGAGACAAATTGAAGAAAATTCACGCCTCAACCTTCACCCCTCTGATTAATATTCTATTGCTTACACTATATTTCTTTTGTTGCAGTTTAAGATACTCTTCTTGTGACTTGCTATCCCTGTAAATAACACAATCATCAGTAAAGATCCGCATATCCGAATGACTTCGTTTTGGTAGATCGTTTAAAGGACAAGTTCACCTTCATTAACATAAGGATTGAGAGAATGCAGCAATATTAGTAGAACACATCAGTGAAAGTTTGAGGAAAATTGGACAATCGATTCAAAACTTATGAACTTTTAAAATTTTTGTGTTGGAACCGCTGGATGAGGAGACTACTAAGGCTCGTGATGTCATATGAGTACAACAGTATAAAGAAAAGGTAAAGAAAATTCAACATATTTTCACTTTTTTCGCATAATAAAAGAGCACTTGACTTGCCTCTTTCTAAAGGCAATGGGAATAATATTACCCATAACATATGTCAGTAACGAGTCGAGGGAATGTGTACTTTTTTTCAAAAGATGAAATTTTGTGAAATTCTCTTTATATTTTCCTTATATTGTTGTACGCAAGTGACATCATACACTGCAGTAGTCTTCTCATCCAGCGTTGACTGCACAAAAACTTCAAAAATTCATAACTTTTGAACGGTTTGTCCGATTTTCCTAAAATTTTCAATGATGTGTTCTACTAATATTACTACATTCTCTCAATCCTTATGTTAATGAAGGTGAACTTGTCCTTTAATGTAGAATAGGAAGAGGAGTGGTTCCAAAAGACTCTAGAGAATTCTTTTGCCTGAGCTGATGAATTTTTAATCGGTACAACTTTTTGATGGCGTCTTCTCAGAAAGTTTCTGAGCCACATCAGTATTTTTTTTTCGAATGCCCACATCAAAAACCTTGAGAAGTAGGTGTTCGTGTGTCGAATGCCTTGCTTAAAATTCATCATGATCATGGTTTGGCTCTTTGAGTCAGGATAGCCGTTGCAGTATCATTTACACCTTGGCATTTACGAGACTGGCGAGTTGAATTTCACAGGAAAGCCCATTTCTAAATCTACGTTGCTTGTCAAAAAAAAATTGTCCTGATCAAGGTAACACATTATGTGGTGATGTATCATGTGTACTAATAACTTGTATGAAATTGAAGTGTGAGGAAGTGGACCGATAATTTGCAGGATTTGATTTATCGCTTTCCTTAAAGCAAGGAGACACGTTAACATTCAGGCAGTCATCCAGAATATAGCCTGTGGACAGAGACTTATTGAAAACCTTAGATAAGACCGGGATCACACGCCATGCCCATTAAAGCAGGATTTTTGCCTGGCATTTCATCTGCTCAGGTTGCTTCATTTGGTTTAATATCTTTGAGTAGGTTTAATACTCCACGAACAGTGACTGAAATGTCACTAATGTCCGGAATATCGATGGAATTTTATGAGTTGGCATATCAGAAAGATTTTCTTTACTGAATACTGAACATAACCGATCATTAAGAACATTTGCTTTAATCCGTTGGTAAAGTTGCAAAATTTCCACCACCTTTCTTTGAAGTAGATACACCGAAATCTTCTTGTTTCATTGTCTTGCTGAAATTCCAGAATAGCTTTGTATTGTTTTCCTTCAGACTACCCCTACACTGTCCCATAATGTCTATTCATATGGGCTTTTGAATATTCCCGCCAGTCTTATAACCATGAATTTTGACTTTGTCCCGTGCAACTTTCTGAAATTTCAGTTTTCTAGTCTGTTTGTACATTCGGGCTTTTTTTTTTTTTTTGTACGTATATATCCTTCCTAATTTTTGAATCTACCCGGCCAGATTGCATCTCGACGAATTGATCTTAGAAAGAATAATGCTTATTCATTGAAGTAATAATTATGTCTCTGCAAATCTAACCAGATTGTTTTTTATGTTACGTTGCGCTAAATACTCGGAAGTTATTAGGTCATCAAAACTGGAAATATCCGATAAGATACTTCCACATTTTGCCTTTTTGCACATGAATTATTTTTCGTGTGACTGGTCTCATGAATTTTGGTTTACGACTGCTTTGATAATTACCTTATCATTATCAGTAATAACACAAGTAACTGTGGCATTTTTTTTTTTTTTACAAAAGACGGGCTATTTGTGAAACACAGATCTAATATGCTATTTTCTCTATATCTTAGTGTTTCTGAAAACATTCTGAAGTAAATTATGATCCTGCATGCGCCTTTCACGCATGACTTGACAAGGACCAGGATATGATCCCCCACTTATGAGTGCAGAGTATCCCAATCTATGTGTGGTAGAGGTCTTACTTTCTACCAGGTAAGTGATTGTCTTGGGATTTTGGGGTGCACGTCACGAGACCGACACCCACGAGTCATACAGCCCACGAGTCATACAGCTCACAAGTCACACAGCCCATGAGTTATACAGCTCACGAGTCATACAGCCCATGAGTTCGACACTAAGCACACAAGGCCCACGAGACCGATACATTAAGCCCGTGTTGTATCTGTCGAACTCGTGGGTTGTTTTTACGTAGTGTCGAACTCCTGGGCTTTATTTGCCTAGCGTCGAACTCATGGGCTGTATGACTCGTGGGTGTCGGTCTAGTGGGATGACCCGGGGATTTTGTTGTTGTTGTTGTTGTTGTTGTTGTTGTTGTTGTTGTTGTTGTTGTTGTTGTTGTTGTTGAAATCGATATCGAGCTGTTTGACGTAGTCTCCCTTTCTTAATTTGCGGTATATAAAAAGCTCCAAGAAGCACGGGGCTAATGCCTTTAAACATGTATGCTTTCCCAGATTGATTCAGTTTCCGTTTCTAAATTCTTTTCTCCAGAGGTAATCATGGTGTTTTGGATGGCTAGGAATACCCCTCCGTGGCCATCAGTGGTTCTGTCTCGCTTTAAAATCGAAGCTATCAAAGCATTTATCTTTTGTCTGGTTTGGAGGTTTTATTCTTGCCCGTAAACGCGTGGCCAAGATAAATTGCACACTCCAGAAATTGCCATTACTTTGTTTACCGATTTTGTACTGACTGCAACCTTGCGTTGATTAGAACCTTCATAATTCAGCGTCTATGTAAGTGGGGAAAGCATCTCTCGTTCGGATGCAAATCATAACTGTCCAGATCCTGGACAGCGGTTCTGAATAGGAATGTGATAAGTGGATGCCAGAGAATTTTACCACGCCTTTGTCTTCTTCGAAGAGCTGTACAGACAACACGTGTCATCACATGTGAGGCATGCTATAGAAACGGGTAAAGAGAATTTGTTGTTTTTGTCTCTAATAGTTGTATATCGAACACTCCCTTGCGTCCGAAACATGTGCAGAGGAGAGAAATGTGGTATAATTTTCTGGAGGGTTTTCAAGGGTCATTTACAATCACAAAACTAACCAAATCATCCATGTCTCAATCGAGTCAATTAAGCTAATTCTACGCCCCCCCCCCCCCTCCCAAATAAAAATGGTATTAGAAATTTTTGCATCGAGATACGGCAACTTCCCACAGTCTAAATACAAACCTTACCCCAATCTCACTGCCATGGCCTATCTGGCTCCTCTTCTCATCAGCTTCCAGTTTCGTTTTTGGATAGTTTTGATCCCAGACGCATATCATTAATGATGTGTATATAGGCCTACATCGTAATGATGCACCATGGTTGATCTCAACTTTGTTTGAGGATAAAGACGTCTACAAGGGAGACTATAGCCGGCATTAAAACTTGATTTTGTGGACTGTTACTTTTCCGCGTCGTCACAAGAAAAGTACAGAAGAACATCATCAAATATTTCCCGACAGCAAAAAATCTTCCAGAAAACATATCAACAAAATAGTGCGGGCTTTGGTATCTTATTCCCGAACACGGTTTCCTACTTCACTGTAACTTGGACATCGTTGCACTTTTTTCACCGGTACCATAGTCAAAATCCTGGCTTATTTTTATGAAAAATAAAACCCCGATTCTTCTTGAATAGACGTATGTTTGATCGATTCTTCACTTCCCTTTCGAGATTCAAGGAGGCACAGTTAGTAATCGTTATTTACGATGTTTGTCTCAATATCCTCGCAATTTGCTATAAAAGAAAAAAAAAACTACATCTGGTAATATGATACAGGGGTACTGAAAGAAACAGGAAAGGCAATGACAGAAACAAAAACTGGATCGTTTGCTAAAATGTCCTGTCTCTCCATCGCATCCACAACAGTCGACACAACACAACAGTCAGCAAGAGATAGTCATAAAACGCAGAGTACATCTTTTAACAAAAACATCCGACACTGAATGCTCTCGCATAAAACCCTCTTACGCTGGCACTTGGAAAGCTCTGCACAACACTTGGCTCAAACATGAAACAGTTTCATGTTGTTTACAGAAAAGTGCATTTCAATCATGGTTTAAAGCTACGTGGGCAAAGGAAGAATTATCCACAAACCTGATGAATTGTTGGAGTCTTCTATACTTCTATTATCTTTTTGTTCTCCTTCTCTTTCTCTATCTCTGAACTATTCTTCGATCTGCATTTACGCACGATGTGTGTGAGTGTGTCATTGAATAACTGTGCCTGTTTTTACAAATGATTGTAATTTGTTGTGAATGTTTGGGTTACGGTAAGTTATTCCGAAGATTCGTTATTCTGGAGGTTCGTTAATCCGAAAAAGCAAAAAGATTCGTTAGTACGCGCCTCTTTTTTTTTTTCGGGTTAAAGAACCTTCGGAATAACGAACGTCACCCAAGTTCTTGTCTCATGGCTCCCACTGTGCTTCATAGAAGCCAACACCATTCACTGAATGATTTGTATTCTTAATCATTTATACTGTTTGAGCTGTTTATACTGTTTCAAAAATGTGGCGAAATAGACATTGTCAATGACATCTATTTCCACCTTCACTTACAAATGACACAAAATGAACACATTGAAATTTGGAACATAACTGTAATGATGTACACATAATAAAGTAATAGAAAAACAAGTAGAGATTACCAGTTGTGAAGTAAGCGATTACAACCCAATAGATGCAGTTTTAAGGTATAATAATGTTGAATATAATATGATAATTCCGGGGAATGAAACAGAAATGTTAAGTGTCTATTCAATCCACTTAAGCTTACTGATTCTAGTGGGAGAAACCCTCTTAAAAGCAAACAAGCTAGAATAAAATAGATCCCTCGAGAGAGAGAGTTAGGCAGACTAACAGAAACATACAAACGCACGTACATTAGAGCCCATCCATGAACATCATACACACATAGACAGTACAGTACAGTACAGTACAGTACAGTATAATAATCTAAATTAAACAGAATAGACCAAACGAGATGAAAGCACGCACATATACTTTGCTTTGGCGGTCGTGACAACGTGACTCATGTGATGAACAACAACAACAATAGCAAAAGAAAAAAAGGAAACACACACATTATGGATAATACATCATTTCAGGGAATGTCAAGAGTATTTTCCCCGACAAAAATCTCACGTCATGCTCTTGTCGCGTTGTTTCGCGATGAATGAATCAGGTTTAGTACTTTTTGAGTGGATATGATGACATGTTTACGTATTATACTCTCTCATACTATAAGAGACCACGCGTGTCAGGAATTCATAGAAAAGTACTAATTCAATTGTCATCCTGTTTCATATTTCTGCTCTTGTCCAGAGGTGTCACAAGATGTACCCTAGAGAGTACCCCGATCTTGCCATCTCTCTTTCTCTCTGTCTATCTCTCTCTCTCTCTATCTATCTATCTATCTTTCTATCTTTCTCTCTCTCTCTCTCTCTCTCTCTCTATCTATCTATCTCTTTCCCTCTCTCGGTCAGTTTAGGAAAAAAGGTGATAGCCTTGGCGCTTTGGAAGGAGAAATTGCTCCTCTCAGTGACATGGGCTAAAATCAAATTGACTAATGACCATCTATTCCAGTGGGGGCGCCCGAAAGATCCTCGCTTTCAGAGGATGACGTCAGCGTTTTTTGTCCGCCCCATCTCTTGCGTTTTTTGAATGAAGACTATAAAAGAAAAAGCGAGGAGCATATGAATTTACGACCACTTCAAACTCTGCACAACCTTCGTGTCGTACTTGAAACTGATTTTGGTTGATAGTCTTAACCTTCCGGAGAGCTATAGATACTCTGAAAGCTACCCCCCCCCCCCCACACACACACATACATACATACATACACAAACATAAACACACACAAACACAAACACAGTCGGAGAATAACGTCGTAAATCTTCGTTGACAAATCGATACGGATGTGCCTCAGTCGCTAGGAAGTAATCTCCTTTATCGCACGCTGTTATTCATGACTGCATGGCCTTCATTAAGCATGGGAGTGTGTTTTGTGTTTATGTTTATGCATGTGTGTATGTGTATTCACCAATGCATTTTCTTTTTCCTTCATACACACAGTTATCCACACACACATGCACACACACCACACAAGAGCACACATACACAGGCACACATGTACCAACAGAGACTTATGCGAATATTTAATGTTCTTTAGCAGGCAGGGAGGGGACGGGCAATGCATTTGCCCCCGAAAGGCTTCCTTCCCGCTTCCTTCCTTTGTAAATGCGCCATGAAATTATATGAGGCAATCACATCTTCCCGACTTTCCCGAGCGACCGAGCGAGCAGGAGCGTGTGATTAATGTTATCTCGGCCCAACTTGGAGGATCCTTTAAAGAGCTCACTGAGCTGAGAGGCGGCTCGCTCATCCTGCGCCATCCAGCCCCCGATATACGTCCCCTGTCCCCACCCCTTCCACGAGACAGGGGGACTTGTCGTCCCTCGTGGCTTTGTGTCGCTGCGCGGCATGATAATAAGACAGAGCAATTTATAACCCTAACCCCGGGCATATTTTTAGGACAACATCCCTTGTGAGGAAATCACCTTCCTGGTCAGGGTACATCATAGTAAACATGGAATCATAACCTCTCTATACCCGGCGATTGTTACCCACTTTGCAGCGTGCTTCGTTCATGCTATGTTAGCACAAAGTTGGTTAACTTTATTTGATTTGATTGATTCCAAGATTGTTCCACAGCTTAAACACAAATTCAATGATACAATCGATAGAATATAGACTAGGCATAACGTCGTAATTAAAAGGGACGACAAGAGAAGAGAATTTCACAAACATGAAATGTGGGGGGGCTGCTAAAAAGCAGAGCTTGTATTGTAAAGGACCCTCGATGAAATGTAAACAACCTAATAAAGAAAACTATGAAAGGAAGGAGTGCGACAAAAAGGAAAAGAGAGCAAAAAGACCAAAAGAAACAAACAACAAAAATACATTCGAAAATAACGAGATAGCCACCTGCAGTACGCTTACAAGAATATCTGTCCTATATTGGCAAAGGAAGCAACTGACATGTCAACTATCTGAGCTATTCATCTTGTTAGACTTCACTTCGCGTGTTCTACTTGGATGCCAAGATTTGAATTGAAACACTTAATCCAACTGAGAAATATTCATGTCCAGTTGATACAGCCTTGCACTTCACACACATTGCGTTGTCAGTGAAAAATATAGATATAGGCTTACATCTTGCTCATAATGACAAAAATAGCAATAATATCACTGGATTCTTTTTACTATAGTAGGGCAGTAAATGTTATCCAGGTTCTCTCCATACACTGTATTTTGACTTTCATTCTGATCTTTCAATCCTATACGCTGTATATTACGGAGAACAACAACAAGTACTTAGGGAAGGGTTAAATTTTTAAAGACCTTTGTGCGCACATACTGAAATCTATTGACATCACGTAATAATAGTGCATTAATGAGAATGTGTAATACCATGATATCGTATAATCCACCGATTTTACAAATACATTTATGTATTTTCGCGTAGGCGACACAGCGTTCATGAAGTGTAATCATAATCGATGGGGTTCTTGCTGTCAATTTGGGTGCATGCTTTGGAGAGTGCACTAAAATATGCAACCTACAGACAGTCTCTGTGTATGGAAGGTTGAGGCAGGCTGGCTCAATGGATAGGACCACTGCGCCGTCTCGAAATCCCAGGTCCCAGGTTCGAGTCCACTTACAGACAGCAGCAGTTGTGTCCTCAAGCTAGGGGGTCAATCCACGAGACCGACACCCAGGAGTCATACAGCCCACGAGTTCGGCTATAGGTGAAAACAGTCGACGAGTTCAACATTACAACAAGGGGATCAATGTGTCGGCCTCGTGGGCCTTGTTTGCTTATTGTTGAACCCACGGGCTGTACGACTCGTATGCCGTATGATTCATGGGCTGTATGCTGTATGAAACTCGTGACGTGCACATAACTCCTTGATAAACATGCACCACAGCGTTCCTGTGTTGTCACTGATCATCCTGTTATTCCTTGGTACATTCAAGCTATAACTGATGCCAAGCGAAAGCGGCGTCAACTTGAGCGGAAATGGAGAAAGACAGGGTTATCTGTTAATAAACATCGTTTCAAGGAACAGAGGAACATCACTCAAGATTTGTTCAGAGCGGCGAAGTCTAAGTTTTGGAACAATCTCATATTGGAATGTGGCTGTGATTAGAGGGCCCTGTATGGCATAATCAGCCAGCTCCTTCATCAGAAAGCTCCAGCAAAAAGAAACTGCCACAAGATATACCTGATGCTGACCTTGCCATTGATTTCTCTCATTTTTTCACTAGAAAGATTGAGAAAATCCGGGAGCATATGCCGGCATCTCAACCACTAGACAATGAACAGCATGCACATAAGCTGTCACATACCCTGACATCATCAGGTAGTATTGATGCTCATATGTCCGTGATGCGTCCTACTTTTCTTGAAGAAGTCAAGCGAATAATTCGCAAGACCCCTGCAAATACATGTCCACTTGACCCGGTGCCTACAGCTCTTGTTAAGCAACATTGTGATCTCCTAGCCATACCTATCACTGGTGTGATTAATGCATCATTGCGTGATGGAATAGTCCCAGACAGCCTGAAGCTTACCTATGTTACGCCAGTTTTGAAGAAATCTACACTTGACCACAATGACCTAGCCTATCGCCAAGTGTCGAACCTACCATTCCTTGCCAAAGTGATGAAGAAAATTGCAGCTAGCCGCCTGACAGCTTATCTGCAAGGTAGTGATCTCTATGAACGCCTTCAGTCAGCATACAGGAAGAATCACAGCGTTGAGACAGCACTTTTGAAGGTCTAAGATGACATCTTTACATCGGTTGATGACAGGAAGGCAGTTGCCCTTGTTCTACTAGACATGACAGCTGCCTTTGATACTGTTGACCATACTATCCTTCTGGAGAGACTGAGGAAAGATTTTAGAATTGATGCAACTGCACTCCAGTGGCTCAGGTCTTACCTCAACAACAGAAGACAAGCAGTAGTCATCAATGGAAGGCTGTCCCCTGAGACCAACCTTTGTTATGGAGTTCCACAGGGCTCAGTCCTCGGTCCATTGCTCTTCACACTCTACATTACCCCTCTCGGCTCTATCGTAGAGCAACATGGCCTTGGTGCACATTTCTATGCCGACGACACCTAGCTCTACCTCACATTTGATCCAAGAGTTGGAGGCGCTGAAGAATGTGCAACTGCTGCTGTTGGGTCCGCCATTGAGGAGATTCGCTGTTGGATGAACAGCAACTTCTTGAAGCTCAATGACAAGAAAACAGAGTATCTGTTGCTCTCATCTCCACATATATGAGGAGCAGTATCACTGGTGCTCCAGTTCTAGTCGGTAAAGAAGCTATATCTCCCAACAACAAGGCTACAAACTTTGGTGTAGTCTTTGACAAAACAATGAGTATGGAGAAACACATATCATAATTATGTTTGTCGGTCAGCATACTACCAACTCCGCCGGATCGCTGAGATCAGACACTGTCTTACACGAGGTGCTGCAGAAAGTATCATTCATGCTCTGATATCATCTAGAATGGATTTCTGCAACTGTCTCCTTACTGGCCTGCCATCAACATCAATCAAACGCCTCCAGGCTGTACAGAATGCTGCTGCACGCCTTCTTACCAGCACCAAGAAGTTTGACCATATCTCTCCAATACTTCGTGAGCTTCATTGGCTGCCTGTGCAACGCAGAGTGCAGTATAAGATCTTACTGCTTACTTATAAGGCTCTCCATAACCTGTCTCCTGGCTACGTGTCTGCACTTATCAGTGTACGACAGCGACGACCAGGACTATGTTGTACTGGCCTGACTCTCCATGTTCCCAATACCCGCCTAAAAATGTATGGGGATAGAGCCTTCTCTTCTGTTGCGCCACGTCTGTGGAACTCTCTGCCAGGCCAGCTTCGGAATTGCAACAGCCTCAGTGCCTTCAAGTCTGAACTGAAGACTTATCTTTTCCAGCAACTTTGTGGATGATGTGTGACACTTTGTGGGAGCTGGGCGCCTTTGAATGTTTCTACAGATAAATGGCGCTATATAAATGCTGTTTCATCATCGTCATCATCATAAGCTAGATATAGGCACTATATCTCCATCGCCTGGTCCTTTGGCGCAGACTCAAAGCCGTTTGTACCTTGGTAGCTTGCTTATTAGTCTTAATGCCTCCTTGACGGTCAAGTTCTAACAATCAAACATGTACATTAAAAAAAAAAATAACGCGCAAGATGCATCTTTAAACTTCACAGCGAACCTCAACGTGTCGGAGGCTGGCGTGCGTTAAAACTTTTTTTTTTTTTTTTTGCCTTCTGGCCAGTGGTCAGCGGTAAATTTTGCAGCCAACTTCGTAAAATCATACCATCACCCAGGCCATCATTCCATCATTTACCAGAAAGTTCTGATAACGACAGAGTGTGGAGATTCTCATTTACGAGGTAGAACTCAACTCATTCAATTTATTGAATTAAGCAACTAAATCTTGAAGAGTCATGACACGACCCTTGTGGTCATGTCTGTTATTGCTGAAAGAGTGCATGATATGCGGAGAAAACACTCTTTGGAGACTTAGCAGAAAAAGAACCGACACTATCTATGCTTTTTACACCCACTCACAATTAATGTGGTAGAGTAGAGCACTATATTCGAAAAAAAAAATCAATAAAGTAAAAGCTTTACGCAAAAGACGGTATAAAGTTGTCTCTTGAAAACGACCATGCACAACTTGCTAGAAGTTACGCTCTTATGAGTACTACGCTGCGAGGGCTACGGCTACAAGTAACGCCAGAAAGAAATCTGCTTTAAGACATTATTTTGGTCCCTATTTGAGCGTGTCTTAACAGTCGAACAGTTGAGATGTACTACTTTGATTATCATTCAAAAATGTATTTTGTGCATTTTTGTTGATTTGTTGAGTGTGTTTTTTCATATTTATCAATATGCTGCACAAATATCGAAAGTGAACTTTCGACATCACAAAAAACTCAGGAGATATAAACACATATTCATGTACTTATCATGCTTTTAATTCATAGCATTAAAAAAAAAATATGAAAGAACTAATAATTGGCAACATTAATACAACTGAACCGAGTAAAACTAAAAATAATCATTTATCAATAAAACCATTATGAATAAACTGTCAATAACATTCTAAATTCATTAGATTTGGAAAAAGAAATCACTTGCAAGCTCAGTATTCAAAATGACATCTAAAAATATTATCTTTGTGGTCATTAAATCAACAATCGAGATAAGACTGAAGACAGAGCGAGAGAAGAGGAAGAAGAAATGATGAGTTAGAGAAATAAAGGCAAACCATGGACTCATGTAGGTTGCTTCAGTTTGATTCTAGAGATTTAATTTATTCAAACTAATGTTGGGTTGCTCAATTGCAGAGAAATTAAATCAACGGAAGACGCAAGCACATCAATATTATTCTCTCTCGTCAGCCTGTCTTATTAACATGCAACTGTTCAAAGCAATCACATTGTGCTAGTTAGAGTGGAGAACAGTCCTTCCTTTCTTGGTTTTAATTCAATTCTGAAAAGTCACTACAGGACGCTGAACTATACGTCTGTACTCCAAGAGAAGTGAGTCCCAATTGTTATTATTGTCTGAGTGACGTTGTTGTTGTTGTTGGCGCTTTTCAGCTAATATGTTCTTTGCATGAATGCCTGTCTTAGCGACTTGGCATAGACAGCGTCGAAACATAGAACCTATGAAATTATACACATGCCTTTGTAATTACAATCGTACATATATTATATACAATTGGTTTTGACATAAAAAAGAAGAAGATATTTCAACAACTGGAGAATCATGTCCTTTACGTATATGAAAATCATTTACTTGTTGATACATTAAACTTCCACGTCAATTAAACTGGTCAAACAAATATTTTGCAGTAAAGAAGTCAAAGACACTCCACATTGATATCTATGATATATATTGCTTCATTCCCATCCAGGAAAGTGTTTAGTTCTAAATCAACATTTCAGGAAAAATTTGATGTATATAGTAACCCATAAATACATGAAAAGCCCTCAATAATCAATCTAAAATACACTTCTTTAATCGTCTTCTTCATGCCGTCCAACAAGGCCTGGTGATTTCCCCTGCATGAATATCCGAGAATATAACTATAGGTATCAGGCAATAACAGATATTCTCATGTCAAGAGATGGCTTTTTTACTGTTACTTGATTGAATGAATCGACAGCAATAGATGACAATGACCCCAAATCATCAGAATACGTTTCGTCGGTCATTTTTTTACACCCTCCGGCTCCTCCTCATCCTGCTCCTCCTCCTCTTCCTTCTCATGCTCCTTCTCATCTTTACCACAATCGTTGTCATAATCAACTTCGTATTGTTTCCATATTGGTCACCCTTTGTCGTTTCCCAAATCGGGAGACGGGTGGGCGACGCCATTTTTATGCAAGAACGGTGACGGCGCGAAGTTGTATTTTTCATTGCACTCCCACGGGCTGTACCGTGTGGATTATGTCCTGTCGTAGATTTCGGTGGCCTATACCATGAAATGCAAATGCATGATTAATGGAATAGAAACTGATGGCTCCCATGAATTAAAAAGAAAAGAATGGATCGTCAATATAATTTGCTCGATTCACTTCTATCCAGCTGTATAGTGTCTTGTTTGCTTCAACTGTATACATGCATTCAATATGAATACATTGCCCAGGGGTAAATCCCGTGACAATGCTGATGAAGTTGGAAGTATTATTGAGGAACATGAGGCAGAAGTGGTTACGATAGACGTTTCCACCCCCATCACTGCCTGGGACAAGATTTCCGTGTGTTCTAAACTGGTTCATGGATTTCTTTCTTCATCGACAATGCAAGCTCATTTCTCTCTCACATTGAACTCATATCATACAAACATTTACATAGAATCATCTGCTCTGCAGATACATACTCAAATACTCAATGCTTCTTTTCAATTCACTGTAGAAATCTTAATTTAGATTTCGTTCTTTCGTAACATTAAGATTCAGGGGGAGCTCTATTTTACATGATTTTTTAAAGAATGAATTTCAGGGAATTGAGTTTACTCTTTGCCATTTCCTCTTGCATTTTCTTCCTTATTCCAAACAATAGGTGACCCCCAACTTTCTGGATTTGCGTGCTTAGATGAAAAGCATGGACGATCCTTCCAGGAGTTGGCGAATTGATTCAGAGAATTTATCCTAGCGGTCATTGGAATACAATTCCTCTCCTCGTGAGAAAAGATTTGTGCTGGATCGGAAATGCCTTTACACATTGGTAAAGCGAAAGCCATATCAAACGCAGAGAGCAGCTTTTGAAAGGGGAGCGTGGAAGACTTTTATAAACAGCTTAAAGTTTTCGACGAATCAGCTAATTCTTCCACTTGGAGAGACGCTTGGGACGCCATAATTAATCAGCATTTTCCTCATGCACTGTCATGGGTGTACCATTCAAGACCTGTGGATCTTTCACTGTGCGTAATTGACACCGAAATGAGATATTCCTGGTGGATTTTGCAAAAGTGTAACCTGGGTGAAGCTTAGCTTAGATTTCAGACCCCAGACCTACATTTCGATGAGTTATCTGCCTTCACACAAAGGAAAATGCTATCTTCCAAGACGTGGCTCACACCACGTTGTCATGACACCTGATGCTTGACGTGAAAGCAGCCACCGGCTAGATACTTACACGAATGTCCCGAGCAATCAAAGTGGGAATAAGAATTTTCTGAGCGCTTTTTCACTGACGTCACGATGGAGGGCAGGCAAATAGAAGGAGAGGTAAGCCAAAAACCTCCGAAAGCCTTGAAGAAAAGAAATGCTCGGCCAAGATTGACAGAAACGTAAAGAGGGGTGCCTAATATTTGGCCAGGGGCTTTTGAAAGCTGAGCCGAGTTGGAACAATCTCCTTCGGATTCGGCGCGAGGTCTGCATAAACTCGGAAGATACTTGAGGAGGTGGCAGGTTCAACAGCGGGTAGGACAAGAGGTACCCGATAAAGTACCCCAAATCACTCCCTTGCATGCAGAGTGGGCACGGTCGGTTATCTCGCATCCCTGCAAGCCTGCATATCTTCGCAAAATAGCTCCTGACCCTTTTTTTCTCCAGATTTTCTTTACTACATGACATAAGGGAAAGGAAGCGAGTGTTATTTTGCGGGCTTGGTTTTGTTGTTTTTGTTGTTTTATTCTGGTGTTATGATGGAAGTTGGTGGATTTTCATTGTATTAAAATTATTTCTTTTTTTCAGCGCTGTTTGAATGTTATTTTCTAGTTCTTTGCCATGCAACTTTTACTGACAGAGTCGTAAGCCGCAGTGCACCCACGGTGAAGACTTGTCTCAGAAGGCGATTGATATTGTAAATGTCATCGTGGCTTTTTCTGCTACAGTCGCGAATTAAGATGGATAGTGAAAGCGGCTTGAAGTGGATTATTTCATATGTGCCCAGCTTTGACAGAGCGGAACGGATGTGTCTCTGATCGCCAGAAATAACACGACAACGGCTTACACTGACGTGAATTATGTATGTCATGGGTTTGAGGTTCGGTTTGATGGCTCCTTTGAACTCTGGTAATTTTGTCGACTCACTTAAATCATAATGTGTGTGCGCGTGTGTGTCTGTGTGTGTGTGTGTGTGTGACAGTGCGGATGTTTCTGATTGTCAGAAACGTGAGACAATGTTGAAACTGACGTAGGCCAAGATGATGAGCGTCTTAGCTTGTTTTGTCAACGCAATTGAATTATGGGTATGTGTGTGTGTGTATGTGTGTGTATTCGTGTGTGTTTATCTGTGTCTGTATCTGCATTGGTGTCTGTGTCTGATGTGTGTGTTTCTGGTGTGTGATGAGTACCCCTGGCGCTGGGTGATGCCACCAGCACGAAGCAGATATTGCTAGGAGAAACTTGAATATCACTACAGTACCTTACATTAGTTGAAACTATTGTTGTTGTTGCTGGTTCCTCGACCACGAGCATAATACTGATAATAACGATGATGATAGTAATTATATAACCAAAAATAACAATAATGATAATGATATGGTACTATTATGCTTGGTATTCTCGTCAGTGTTGACACTGTCGTACCAGAGGTTCCTACCATTATTACTACCCTAGCGTTGCCAGCCTGGCATCAGGTACAGGTGTGTCCATTTAAACACCTGGGTCGAGAAGGACATGGTGGGTTAAAACACCTTGTCCGAGGACGTAAGCACTGGTCTGGATTAGGAATGGGGTCCTCGATTGAAAGTCAGTAATCTGTATATCCACTGTGCCATAGTGTTTCGAGGATCAACTGGAAGTTAGCTTTTGGCAGCAGGATTTATCCGTGCCCGGCAGATTTTGGTGCATGTGTAGCATGGGTAAACCCCCCTTATGGAGGAAGACAAGAGGTTGCCGAAGCCTTCCTTCGTTTATGTTTTTCGTTCAAGTCTGCTCTTTCAGTCACTTCAAAGTGCACATCACCTTGACTAGTGGAAGCCCTCCAGCTATTTCTATTTTTGGCAATGCTGTCCAAGTGTTGTTCTTGGATGCTTGTTATATTTAGCTGCCGTTTCAGCTGGTCCTTAAAACCCCTTACGTAGCTCGCCGTTATAGAAGACGGCTTTTGGCATACGAGAGTCATCCGTATACGTGCAAAGTGGCCTGCTCAGCAGAGTTGTCGTGAGTATGACATTGATTCAACGTTAGGAACATTAGACTGTCCAACCACTTCAGTATTTGCCTTACGATCCTGGCATTTGATCTGGAGTGTGGAACGAAGGCATGCACCAGCGCTGATGAAATCGTTCCACGAGTTTGACTTGCCACTGGAACAAAGTTCATGCTTTCGATCGGTAGAGGAGAGTGTTAATCAGTGCGGCTCTGTAGACAAGTATTTTTGTTGACAGACGTAGAGTAATGTTCCTCCAGAGACACTTATGCACACCATCGGCGGAAACACTTGTCTAAGCTTAACGGTTGTCAACACCCCTATCTAGCGAAGCATTACTAAAGATGATACTTTCATAGTATCTAAAGTGGTCAACTGTTTTTGTGAGTTGTTCCATTGATGCTAAATTTCGGGTGGTTGTAGATCCCATGTGGTGGTTTGTGGTACATCACTCCAGCTTTCTTTACGCTGATGGTCAGACTAAAAGGTCTTCACTGCTTCTAAGAACCGATCCACAAGAGTCTGGAGCTCCTTTTCGCAGTGAAGGCTGCGGCTCACAGTGCCATCCTGTGCCTGTCACAACCCATGCGAGTAAAAGATCCTGCTTCATTCATTCATCGCAAAGAGCAGGGTGAAATGGTCCCACTTCGCATTTAACTGGACCCCATGGAAGACCAGCTATAGTGCAGCTGAAACTGGGATATCCAGCCACTTTCTCAGATGGAGAAATGAAACAAAATAACAAACAAACAAACCCGTCGTTTTACCTCTCCTCCATCCCCGTACGACATATACTTCCCACCTGCGCTGAGTCTGTTTAAAGTAAAGGTCAGTGCGCGCAACCCAACCTTTCCCCTTAGAACAAGGGATATTCCACAGAGAGCCGATACGGCTGTGGCGACAATTTGGATGCATAAGAAAGGATGCAAGGACTTAGAACCCTTGCCTGCACCCATATCAGAGGCATGGGGATACGCCTTTCCCCAGCGACAAGGGGAATTGCTATCCGCTTACATCACAGCATCGGTAAAGTCTTGATTATCTTCATGAGTAGGCGCCTTTCACCCTGCCTGCGGGGAAGATGATAAACCTTGCACACAAAAAGTTCATCGAAAGAGGGTAGGAAGAAAAATGGACAGGGATGAAGAGATCGGGCAGCTAGCGAGGCAGAAGGAGCTGATCACCTCTTCCTGGTAAAGAACCATGCAGCCTATAATGACTCCCAAGAAATGCTAGCTGATAATCTGATGCAGTCATAACGTCAGTTTTATAGCATCGTTTCATTGGGCCATAAACTAACTTTATTCGCCTTTAAAAAGAGTATGTTTTGATCCATGATATAATGCGCTCATTATAAATATTGACGCGAATTCAATATGTCAAATAATCGTAAAAATGTAAATGAGAAACATGTTTCATCATTAATTTGTTGAAGGTTTCATAATTCACCGTGGTATGTAATCCAAAATGATAGATGTCAGACACAAAGTGATCTAAGATATTCTATCAACAGAACCGAATTGCCAAAGATATTATCGAGTGCAATATTTTTTTTTTTATACCCCCAGTCTTTTGTCTTTGTCTGCAGCTCCAAGTTATTTGACGATACCGTTATAGCACTTTTTGTGTGAGTGTGTGTGTGTAAACACGGCGAAATATGTACAGTCTCGTTTAAGCGATACTAAAGTATTCATGTGGTTCGATAGTTCGTTTTTAATACTGATTTTGCACTGGTACAATTTAAGTTGGTCGAGATAAACATGTCCGTTCTCCGTATAATTTCACGCCTATAAACTCGGGAACCTACAGTTTTTACAAGCATCTTTGCTTTTATGTAGGCCCCATCATATTTCTGACATTTATTTGTGATATCCTCAGATGAAAATGACCATTTATATTTGTGTGTAATGTTTGTTTGTCTTTTTTTTCTTCAAACATAAGATATGGTTGTATTATTATGTTTTGTACTTTTGTTTTATTGTCAATCATTTTGTAATCCCATCACTGAGAAATGGAAATATGAAATAAACTTGAAACTTGAAACTTGAAACTTGAATATCCAGTGTAAATGAAAACAAGATTGCCGAGAGAGGGAAAAAAGTGCAGTTGTAATCGAAACGTTGATATTACTCCATGGTCGTGTTCAGACATGAATCATTCTCATTTGAATGTCAGTGAATGTGTCGGCTTGGCTCAATTGTCTATGAAGATATGCTCGTTACAGGTTCCCTCCGAGCCTTCCAATTGTCATGGGAATTCTGGGAGCTATGTTGACCTCTCAGTTCCTCAAGAAAGTAGTGAACGTCGGGAAATCGAGTCATGCTGTCTGGGCTGTCTTCTTAACACAACTTTCTTACGTTATACGCACTTCCTTCAAGCACAATGGCAAATCAAATTGAGAATGAAATATTTAGCCACAGTGCGTGTGCGTGTGTGTCGTCTTGGCACCGACGTCATAGCTATCGTCCATATCTCTGACTTATGGCGTCCGCTCATATCTCGTCAACCTTACACGGCATGTTTGAACTGGTTTTCAGCTGGAAGCTTCAAAGTACAAATCTGATGTCCCTCACTCGAATATCAGCATCATCCACAGACATAGTATTACAAACAAACAAGCAAAAAACAAGCAAAGTGCTTGTGATGCCTGATCTAGCATTTCTCAGACGAAAAAACAACAACAACAACAACTAGAGATATGCGAGCGTGATCACGTTTTATCCAAACGTGCATGAACATGACGGCGTTTCACTCCTAAACAAGAACATTTTCCTAAGCATGTTCCTGAAACGAGTTTCTGAACGTAATTTAGGTGTTTGGAGTTTCCCTGCTTACCACTACCTGTAGATGACCTTCCGTCCATAGAGCAGCTGGTGTCACTAATAATTGACCATGGGCTGTTAAATCAAATATGCGACTTTCGATACGTTTACGTGCCAGAGTATATGTATGGGTACACCTATATCACGCATCTTACAAGCAAGGTCAATCTAAAGGCACCACCTTCGACTGTGTTTTAGAAGTCAAAACGATGCGATTACGAACACGCAACCAGAATCCTTTGACATTCGTTTCGAGGAAAAAAAGAAAGAAGAAGAAGCAACCTCCGATAGGATCACTTTGGATTGAGAAATGTGCTTGGAAGGCATACAATTTAAGTTTTCACACTTAAGTTGAAGCGGGATATATAGTCCTCGTGTTTGTACGGTAAAAGCGCATTTCGTCGCTTCCTCTAATGAATCTACTTTATTAAGATCAATACACATACAGGATATGGTCTTTTTTTTTCAAAATAAAAACATCAAACCGCTTTAGTAATTAACGTCTGTAGGGTGCCTACTTGACCTTCAGTCGAGGGTGAAATACCCACATGCACACCTCATAGACGACACCATGCACGTGCAGGCAGGACAGATCTGAATGCAGCATGTCACACGTGCACTCCTCGACGGAAAATGTTACGAGATTTTTCGTTTCAAGTACCAAGGCAGCAATTCACTCTCACTGATTATGACACGATTATGGATGTGATTTCATGGCTAAATACACGATCTTTCCATCTTGCGACTAGCATCATTTTCTAATTCCCGATTACACCATAAACTTAAGCATTAATGATAATATATGATCGTTTTGAACATGTTTCGTTTCACAGGGTAGCGATGACGTTCTATCTATTTACTTCATATGCTGCGTTTTCTTTCTACTGTACCAAGTTGAATTCCGCCATTTCACGGGTATTTTGTTGTGAACATCTGAGAAAATGAAGAAGTTTCAAGATTTTCCTAAGAAGTGCTATACAGCAGATGTCTTTAGGGTATGTTCAGCAGTGAAATGACCAATAATTATTCTGGCCTTGCTTTAAAAAAAAGAGCAAAAAGCGTATCAATCATGACGCAGACCTCAGATACGCCTTTCGAGAAAGAATGACAGCCTACTTTGGGTTTGATGAATCCTTTTCTCTCCCCCCCCCCCCCCCTCGATTTCGAGCTCAGGTGGCGCAGGTGTCATAACGATTTTTTAGCAGTTTTATGTGCGAGTTTGCGTGTATGTGTATGTATGCATGGTCTTGTGTAATGATGATGTCTGTAGCAATAATGATGTTGGAGTATTTATATGCTGTGATGTAAGGTTGCATGTGCGTGTGCGTGCGTGCGTGTGCGTGTATGTGATTTGGTCGTGTGTCTGGTAATATTATCTAATGTAGAATAAATAAGCATTAGACTACTACTACATTATGAAAGGTTGTACGGATTGTTGTACGTGTGTGAGAGTGTGTGTATGTATGTGTGTGTGTGCGTCTACACGTGGGTGTCCACATTTGCAGGAAGCTCAGATATTACATTTATAGACCAAACACCTTTTGTAAAGTTTTCAAAGAACGGCGTCTACCTGTGAGGTTTTTTTTTTTTCCTTTGAATTTTGTATATGGGTACACCTATATCACGCACCTTACAAGCAAGGTCAATCTAAAGGCACCACCTTCGACTGTGTTTTAGAAGTCAAAACGATGCGATTACGAACGAGCAACCAGAATCCTTTGACATTGGTTTCGAGGTTGTTTTTTTTTCCTTTGAATTTTGATGTAGGAATGAGGAGTGAGGTTGAACATTTATTTCCTACCATATATGTGCACATAAGCGTTGCTTTTAACCTCCAAGGGGTTATTTTGTTGCCAGAATGGTCGAAGTTGTGCGTAAATGATTTCTTTTTGATTTAAGGCGTTTTATTGATCATTAATCGTAAAAGGTACTGTTTAGTGAATACAGTCTATTCATGCGATCTGGTGTTTACCTCATGGTTTTGTTTGTTAGTTTGATTGCTTTCATTTTCCAAGATGGATGGATTAGCCCATATTCAGCTACACTATAGCTGGTCTTCCATGGGGTCCAGTTGGATGTGAGGCGGGACCACTTCACCGGGTTATGCACCCTGCTCTTTGCGATGAATGAGTGAAACGGGATATTTTTACGTGCGTGGGCTGTGGCTCTCTCACACCCGGGAACCCCACTTCATGTCCTATCGGATGGACAGAATGTTTTGCCTCGAACTGGAGGAGACAGCGTAATAACACTCAACATTGCTCGGTAAGACCGTGGAGCTATTGCAGCTCCATGGTACATAAGACTCACTTGGATTCTTGCCCATGCCCGAACCCGCGTCCGATTAAACAAAAAGGCAGATACGCTATATCCACGGAACCTAAAATTAATGTGCTGTGAAATGACCCTCTGTGGATTAGAGTATTTAAGTGATAACTGGTCAATTGCCTACATCCCAGTCATAGCACCAATGCTGGTTAATTCCTTCTTTCCTGAATCCTCCCCCACCCCTCTCTCTCTCTCTCTCTCTCTCTCTCTCTCGATCCTTCTCCGGTCCTCTTTCTTCAGGCATGTGTGATTCTGCTGAAAAAAAAAAACAAACAAGAGAAGTCATGTTTCGCCGGTAAACCTCAGAGAGACATTACATCGGAAGTTTCCTCTTCTGCTTCATTTCTTTTTCTTTCAGCTTTACAGCATTAATCGTCTTTTATCGAGTCAACTACTCGTGTGATATTTGGAGGCAGCAGACCATTATGACATGCTTGTCAGTCGAGTCAGTGTCGAACATGGATTTCTTCGCAGCTATTGTCTCTGGACTGTCAGCAATCGTCTCGACAGAGGCTCGAGAAAGGGAGGAGAGGGGAGGGGGGATGAACAAAGGGATTACTGTTCTCTGTTGTCGATACGTCTTTTCGCTTATCGCATACGTACCTGGTAATATTCGACGCACACGTGCGCCGTCTGCACGTTCCAGTCTGTCAGTTTATACTGCGAGGGCGTCACTTTGATTATTCCAAGGTGTACGAGGAGCCTAAAGATGAAAACGTTGAATTACCCTTGTAGAGCAATATCACCACCTTCTGCAAGTACTGTGAAAGAATACTTAAGTAGCCAGCTTTACCCAATGTGCAGAACACCTTATATGGAAAAGATTAAGCATTATTTTGTTCATAAAATCGTTGTAGTTATTTTTTTTTTGGTCTATCATAATGATGGTTTTCTATCATGATAACGGCCACAGGCCATCGGTAAAGAGAAATGATGGCAATGCATTTCATTTGCAGTCGCCATTATGTCGTCGTGCGGGTTCGTTGGGTCTTTTTCTCGTTGCCAACGGTTGGTTCGATGCCTAATTTACGACTCTACGTGTTGAAACCGCAACCATTCTTAAGTGGCCCGCATTTGCTTCTCTTGAAGATTTTAAGAATCCAAGTGCTTTAGATAGCTAAATCACCTTGCCATTTAACAGAATGGACGCGCAAACTGTGTCATAAAATACATAACATCTTTCAAGTTTTTGGAGGTATAAATGTCTTACTGGAATTCATTTCCATGTAGATGAAGTGAAGCAGCTAGTTTAGGGGTCATAAGTATTCTGGGTCGTCTAGTGGGATTTGCGGTCACCGCTCAAGCTAACTTTGGTAAACCTAAATTCAGTCTCGGATTTTTACACACCTTTCACAGGACACATACCCACACTAGATCTTTTTATGCATGAGAAAAAAATGGAAATGGTTTCACAAGCTTAACACACCATTTCAGCCTCAACCAAAAAACAAACAAACAAACAAACAACGATAACAACAACAACAAATCGTTTTATTTTCCACTTTAGATGCTTCTTTCTTCAGGAGCGTAAAGTTCTACCTTAACTCTCTTATTGTAATAATGAACGTATGAAGAATGATTAGCTCATTAGCAAACATGTTTTTAGAAGACTAAGGATTTTCGACTGGTGTTTGTAGTATTTCTTGAATGAATTTGACGATAGTGAAATCTACATTGTAAGCCAAGGAAGGAAAATTACTAAAATGCATTTTCAATGATTGTTCGCATCTCCGAATTGTCCACTCCACTTTCGATTTTCCTGATTCTTACACTTTGAAAATTGCCATTGTTTCCAATGTCAATCCATGGGTGTAATGACACCTGACCTTGCTGCGATTATACCTCGTCAGAGAACAACGTATAATTTGACGGGACAAATTTACAGTGATTACGCAAGTTTACAGTGATTACATTACATTTCTGGGAACCTACCCCCACAAGCATCTGCTTTTCTGTAGGTAACTCTCCCACACATCATCTTAATCATTCAATATGAATGTAACGTAGGCCTACTTAAGACTAATTTAAATCTATTCTGTATCATGAAACATTATTCAAAGCCTGTATACACTGAATTTTCAAATATCTGTAACTTTTGATTGAGCTCTTGGTGCATGTTACAAAATAATGTAATTTGTGTGGAAACTTGATGAATAAAATTGTGAAACCGGAGGGTGTTATAATGGTCTGTGTACTTGAAGATGTCTTCTATTCGCCCGTGTCCCAGCTGCAGGAACTCCTTTCGCGATTAAACAGCCGCGTTTTGAATCAAACAGCAGAACTCATCATAACAATTTATTTAAAAATCATGCGTTTCCATTCAACGAACACTTGAAAAAAATGCATCGAATCAAGTACAGAGGTGAGGACTCCCTCTTTGCCATAAGATGCTCAATCGCAACGAATAACTCTGAGGAGGTATCCTTACAGAAGCGTGAGAGGTACATATGAGAATCTGTAGTCTCCGCGCTGAACTCTATAATGTACATGTTTGCGTTGTGCATGTTTATATAACTATTTGTGTGAACGTATATACATAATTATATATATTCATTCATTTAATTTTTCTTCCAACAAAACATAACACAAAGTAAATCAAAAATTAAATCATAAGCTTACAGTACAAAGTATGACAATCAACGGTAATCAACAAACTAATAAAGATACGCACACATACTAAAATTACAAAGGTATTTTTGGAGGGTAAAAATGGGAACTGAGAGGTCCACTAAAAAGCATTACTTGTAGATTGTGGACCACTCAAAATATATAAACATGCACACAACACATGAACGCACACTATAGGAAGTTAGGAAGAGATAGGTAGATAGATAGATAGATAGATTCATTGATTGGTTGAGAAATGGATATACATTTGTGTATGTGTAAAACAATTTCTCATTTCTATACTGTCATTTCATTCTAGAGAACGCCTGTGAGGTTGCCAGCAAGAGCTTAATAGCAAACCAATACGGGCAGTAAAAAAAAAATGCATTTCAAAAAGCATACAAATTGCCAATCAAGCAAACACAGCAATGTACCTTTCAAGCGAGTCGTTGCCACCATGTGCCGTCCCTCTTTTGCTCAAACCAAGCACTGGAGATTGTCACCAATTCGATCACTTTGTCAAGGATATCGTATTAGCCGCAGCTATACCCGTCACGTGCATTCGTGTTGAGAGCAGACAATCTAATACATTTTCGTCTCTCCGCCACTGGCGCGAAAACCAGTGCCAAGTCTCTCTCCGTGCAGCAAAATATTTTGTGGTATATGTTATTGGACATAAATAAATGAAACTGAACTGACATGCATACATAATTTTGTAAAATTGTGGGTGCATTTGTTTAATGGCATACATAATATCGTAACTCTGAATGTTACAGACGGTACAAAACGAATACCTGCCCCTAGATGCGTGTTTGTTTGTTGTTGTTTTTTTGTGTGTGTGTTGTCGTTTTTTTTTTAGTCATGATGCTGTATCTCATTATGCTAGTGGCACTAATTTGTCTGAAATGCAGCGTAGAGCAGGTTCTGCCTGTAGGTATAAGTGAACTGGACCTAGGTGGGTATGGCTCTGTCGACAAAGGGAGTGTTATATTACACAATTAGGATCATCGTTGATCAAAAATGCCAAAAGCTACAAATCAAAACGAGTGCTTCCTAATGAGGCAATCCTGATGTGCATCGGTACCTATTCAATATTAACTTTCCGTTCCCGTGGGGTTTTCTTTGTATACTGTACATAATACCTTATGCTAGAAACGCGTGGTTAATGCGATTCCGCAGTGTTCCCCGTGTATGCCAGCATTGATGGTACAACGAGAGGGGGAGGGAGAGAGAGAGAGAAGGGGGAGGGGGAGTATGAAAAAAAAAAGACCCCTCCGCGATTAGTCTCTAGAGTTTGTGCATCGCATACGCGGAGGAAAATACACGCACAATTTATTAGCCGCATATATGAGAGGTAATGGGCGCTGATAGCTCCCTCACTCGGTAATCTTATTTTCTGAGGCATAGCAAGGGGAAAATATAACGGGAACATTTGCAATATGGATGCTCTCGAACCAACGAAATATAACGTCCCGTTTCATATATCTTTATTTTATTTCATTTTGCGGTGCAGCAGTGCGAAAACAACCACAAAAAATGAATATGACTTCGTTAGATTTGCACAGAGTTGACTGACACAAAAGATGATTATTAAGAAATACTGCAGGCCAAGAATAGCGAATCGTATGAACGTATCTGCGAAACAGATTCAATTATATTCCTACTCATCATCAACTATTCAATATCCCAACTGGCTGTCCAACATAATTACCTCAGCAAATGTAAATGACATATTGAAGCATACAGGCTGGAGAAAAGTAATATGATGTCCTTCAAAAGTGAAACAAATGCAATATAAAGAACAAAAAAAAAACAACTTATTAGATTTACATTGGTACCTGTGTAATAGACAGCATCATAAAAAAAAATTCATGTTACATTATCACTCCACAATAATGATTATAAGTATAGTGGGTGCTGTCAGGTTGACTTTTGTCTGATTCTTGCAAATTGTTCCCCGGGCTACGCAATAATGATGATGACGAAAGTTTTAAAAAAAAGTGACCCAGGAGTACAAGTGGTGCTTCTCATTCACCTGACAAAACGTAGTGGATGATAGTTACTTATCGATAAAATAATCTTTCTTTCTACGTCCTTGTGCCTTCCAAAGCCATCAGGAAGATTTTTTTTTTCTCCAATCTACGTGGAAAAGTTAGTTAACGCAGAAAGATGATGGTCTCCTGCAATCCTATTATTCCTAGATTTGTTTAATTTGGCTTTTGAACAGCAAGTAGGTGAAATCTCATTTTCATCTAATGTGTAGAGTCACGTGCTCGAAATCCGTTGGTATTATTAAGAAAAACAGTATTATTCATTTTATGTCAACCATCAACCAATATCCGTGTAGTTCACTGTTCAAATATTACTCAGGAACGTTGTTCATTTGACTTTCTGTTACATTCTAATACAAAAAAGGGAATGCAGAAATAGAATAAAATCAAGTCAAATCAAAACTTTAACAAACGAACCTTGAAGCTGAAACATGGACACGTTGTCGCACATTGTAAATCTTATTTTACATTCTTTGTGTCTTATAGTACATTGCTGAAAATTGATGTATCTTTTATTCTATGTCTTTAAGTATATTGTTTCCTTGTTCTTAGGCAATCAAAATGAATTCTTTTCATTACGTTGAATCTGAATAAACGCAGTTTTACCGTTGGGCATGTCTGCCAATATCCATTAGCACATGTTCAGTGCGTTTTTGTTTAATTCTATCCCCATTCCATATCCCTCTACGTCGTGAAATCTTTATAGAACAAACGAGAGGAAGGAATCATTCTGTAAACTTCTTAAAATGAGTTCGCGGAAAAGATCTATCCGAAAAAGTTCACAAAAAAAGGAAAAGGCGGAATGTGAACGAGCTGTCATTACTATCTTCCCAACTGTCATATAAAATATTAAATGTACTTGCATATCTGTTCATGTACGTGTGATATAAATAAATATGTAAAATTTTCTCATGTTCGAAAAAATTCACATTTCCTATGCTTTGCCGATCTCTTTCTTTTTTCAGTTTTCACGGCTTACTGTTTGTATCTTGTCGTCTTAAGACTATGATGGCTCATATATATATATATATATATATATATATATATATATTATACACATACATTTGATATAATTGCTTATATCAATTTTTCCAGACTGCTACATAACATCTTTTTATTTGTGGATGACACTTCCCATTTTTGGCACTAACTGACAATGTAAGGAACATTTCTCATAAAAATGAAAATAGATGAATAAAAAAAAAAAATCTTGTCACGCTTGTTGCAATGGCATTGCAACAAACAATGATGGTATAGACATTATAGTACACATTTGCCAACTTTCAGGGACTTTAATTGTGTATATACACCCCTTTCCAAACAATATATTGTTGTGCATGTTTCTTTCCATCTATACCTCCCCGTCTGCGATGACAGAGCAAGATGATGCTGAGTCCATTGTATTTATCCCCTATGTCCATATTATCGCATGCTTACACACCCCTTTGCACATTGCTTCTCTTTCTCTCCCTCTCTGTCTGTATGTCTGTCTGTCTGTCTCTCTACTTTTAACTTAATATCTTACACTAGTGTACACACGTACAGACAAAACCTGAGGAAAAAGAAACACACACACATACACACACAGCCCAAGGTATACATATTATTAGTTGTGGGAAGCGCGAAACCAGATCCTCGCTTGGTGCTTTCGATCATACATTCAATATGCACACACGTAGCACCGACGCCGAAGCACGGCGCCGTTTTGCAACGCGCGCGATATTGATCTCGATTGGTAAAGTGCAAAAAGAGAACGCACTCGCTGATTTGTTGTCCTCTATGAGAGGGCGATCGTTTGCGCTTTTTTCCTCTCCCCCTTGTGTGTGCGTGTGTGTGTAGCTTGGATGTAAAGTAGAAGACTCGTGTAGCCAGCTAGCGAGGTTCATTTTGCCGCAAACCTCCTTCTCGGATAGCAGTGATAGTTAAATTGCAGCCATGCCGATGAGCGTTGGAGCACTCGGTGAGTTTTGTTCCTTCTTTTGTGTTTTTTATCTTCTCGCCTTCTGCATTCTACCGAAGCAGCATCTTAATATTATTGTTTCTATAAGGAATTATAGCAGCAAAACATTCTTATACTCCGTCAAGAGAGAGAGAGAGAGAGAGAGAGAGAGAGAGAGAGGCCGGACGAATATTCATACTTGATTAAACAATATTCCCAGCATGTTAAAATTTCTCTTTCGTTTTAAGTCTTCCGTGTAAGATTGGAAATGGGTGATTGCGGAGTATAAAAATCCGTTTCTCATAGAATTGATGTATTTTGCACCAAAAAAAAGGACGAAAAATAATAGGCCACGCGAGAACGGTCTGTTAGGGGTGAAAACGTCCATTAAGATGAGCCAGCAGGTGGTTTTGAAGGTGTTTTTTTTAATAATTATTATTATTATCATCAATGTCCGATATTCTACACATTACGTTTGCTTTGGGTTTTATGTTATGCAAGATGAGAAAGTGCTTTTAGTACGGGCATACTTTTATATTCATTGTATTCGAATGGCGGCAGACACATTGGTTAATAAACCTAGCCATGTAGTCAGGTGAATCTTGTGAATTAGCGCGCTGGAGCGTTCATGAGTCAAAATTGTCTTTCAGTCATTGGAAGAGAAAAAGTAGTCTTCGAGTCTGCCATCACCAGATTTTCAGTCCCGAGTTTCTATTTATATATAACTGTCTTATTTTTTTTTTTCCTGATGAAACAAACATCAGCCATGAGTGCAAAAGCATTCCTTCATACAAACTCTGTCGATAAGCATCAACGACATTGTTTGGTCAAGAGTATGATCTTACGTTAACATTGTATGCAGGGCTATTGCCTGATTTGCCGCTGGTTATAGTTTTATGGTCTCTTGTACTCTTCAACGGATGAGGCGCCTTTGAAACGGATGCATAGATTTGGTGTACGCTTGTCATCGCCTTTGATAAGGTCATGCAGCGGACCCGAGCGAATCTGAGCCTCAAACTGCATTTTGCATGAAGTGGGGAATGAGACGATATCAGTTACAGCAAGGGCAAAAATGGGGGGAAAATAAGACACGTAAAGGCGTTGGCTTGTCGTGGTCGGAGAAGAAATTCATATATTGATGAGGATTGTTAAGGGAGGCTGTGTGACTACATGTGGTGATGGTGGGGGTGCGATGGGAGGGGGGGGGAGGGAGGGGGTTTGTAAAGCCTCCGTTCGATCGCTGGATATACCCTCAGTCAAGTGAAATGATGAGAGCGGCAGCTTGTTCACGCATGAACTGCTGTCGAATCATTCTAAGAGATTTCCTGTATAACTAAATCATTCAAATTCTTCTCCCCGACCAAGAAAGACGAATCATATTCACACAGTATGATACGAACATAAAGGAACGACCGATTCGAATAGTCGGTATTTTTTTTTTCATTTTGAGCAGTAGGCCTATAAGGTTAGATTTCAGATCTCTTAATAATGTGTATCATCTACAGGTGATTATGAAAACAGTTGAAGAAAGCTGATGCACGCACATGTTTATAACGTGTGAAATTTATTTCTCAGTTATTTTAACGTATACGTATAGACGTATACACACAAAAAAAACCTTTAATAACTGGAGTTGATTCTTTAAGCGTAGACATGGTAGAATGATGTAAAATTGCTAAGCAATTCCATGTAAAAATGACATTATGAGTAATGATATTGGGGATTTGCAGAAAGTGCAGTGTCGTTATTGTGCTTATATCAAGCTAGGAAAAGTGGCTTCAACCTATTCGTCGATGAGAGATTCGTGTTATACTTCTTAGCTTGGTTTCCCTTGATCGCTATTGTTAAATCATTTTCAGCATGAATCAGAATGTAATAAAATTGTTCGCGGACACTCTGGACAATATGCCTGCCGCTGGATATCTCATAATTTATAAACATAGTGCAGAGTTTGAGATGCTATACACGTATATCCCATAATAGTCCAAATTACACTGTGTGTGTGTGTGTGCGAGCGTGTATGTGTGTGTGCGTATGTGTGTGTGTGTGTGTGTGTGTGCGTAGGTGCATGTATGTGTGTGTGTGTTTCATTAAGACCCCTTTTTTTCTGGTTGTCGAGTGAGTGTAAGCCCATGACCATCGAAACCCTTAAAAATGGCGTGTGCCTCGGAGATTCACTGCGATGATTAGCGGGATACAACCTTTCCGCTGGGCGTATTAATAGGGTTAATCACGACCCGGCTCTGCCATGTAGAGTGGGGAGACGTTAAGGTGGCGCCACTGTGAAATCGAGACTATATTTCCCTTTTCTCTCTCTACAATCCTTTATTGCTATTTTTTTTTCTGGTACACCCTGATGTGTATAAACTTCAACAAGACTCTGCCTCTCATTCGGCGACACCACTTGCCCCGATATCAGGTCATTTATTTAGCTCTTCCCATTTCCCTCCCTGCAATTGACTGGTAAATTGCCCTCCGGAGAAGAGTAAGGTGTCTCTTAGCATTAAAAAATTGGGGGGAAAGAGTACAAAATACCAGGTCTCGATCTTTAGTCGTATATATATATATATATATATATGTTTCCCATATTCCCTGCGTGTATTTTCATGAATTGGTCTCTTTTTCATTCTTTGTAACTTCTATAGAAATTGCAAGGGGGGTGAGATGCTATAATTCTTGTATGACTGCAAGACATGAATCCTCGGCCATTTAAAAGTCTAAAGCAATATCGAGGTTTCCGATGGAGAGGGAGGGGGGGGGGGGGTGAGGAACGGAGGGGATTTTTGTTGAATTTATGATGGCGGCTCTGGCTGCCTATCTGAATAATTCAGAAGCGCCTGTAGATCGCCGGAGAAGCATGCTGAAAGCATCATCATGGAATTTGATGTCGAGTTATAAAGTTCGGTTTCTTTTTGAGTCGAAGCCGCTGTTCTTCACACGCCCACCACTGCAGCCCGAGCCGGTATCTGTGGAATCGCTTCGTGAATATATTGGGTGCAGCCCGTTTCGGGTTCTAATTAAATACAGGATGCTTTTTTTTTTTCTTTCCCTTCTGTCAACTCGCTCGTCTGATGGGGTTTCTATATTTCCTCATCCAAATCATCCTAAAAGATAAAAAAGAACATGATGCCGCTGTGAAAATCTGCCGTCACACAGATTGATCTGTCGATGAAACAGAAATACCGCTGTTGCCATGCCAACGTCTCATTAGGGGAAGGGGTGACAATCGCAGTGAAGTGGGTCAATGCAGTTTGGATCAATTCTAGCGTATAACAAATACTTGATTTCTGAGAACGACCTTAATGAAAGCTTAATGACAAATTTTGAAAAAAGAACAATGTATTCATCCGGTGTATTCTTTTCCACAGATGTACGCACATGCATGCACACATTCATGTTTGACGATTTTTTTTTTTACTTTTTTTTTTTTTTTTGGTGCAATAGCCGATCATGCCATAAACAAGTCTGATAGAAATGAGTAGTGACTGCGACGGCCGGCCGTCTATTATACTTTGATTAAGGCTTGCCTCTTCTAATGGGATTTTCCAACAACACGTGTGCCCCATTGCGTGTGGTAAGACTGTCAGTGAGGTCATTTTGCTCATTATGTGCCATTCAATGAGTGAGATAGTCATTTGCATATTATTTTCCGATGTCCTCACCGATAGCCGAAACTGTCCAACCGCGCCATAAAAAAATTTCGGACTGCTGACATGAGCGCGCTACCCAGGGCCCCCAACTTAATCAGAATCGAATCCGAGACTCGTGCGTCACGATTGTATGTCATTACGATTTTTTTTCAAGGAAACGAAGGTATATCAGACTACCGAAGTATCTCGCTCTCCCCCCCCCCCGTCCCTCTCGCTCTTTTCCTCTCTTTCGCCATTGTCTGATCTCTCCTCTCTCTCCATTTCTTTTTTCAAATTCTCTTGTCTAGTCTTCAATATATTCTCTTCCCCCTCGCAGATCCATATCTTCGGCTTTCTGACGAAATTAGGGAATAGGATCTGCACATACCGCTATAAAGCAATGTGACATCGTCTTGCCGGGTAACACCTGCTAGTAGATCGAAGGTGACAGGCAAATAAATAGTATAGAAAATTGCATTTAAGCCATCAGTTTAACAGCAAGAACTGTTAATTCGTCTTTCCAGGAAAGACATTTCCATTCTAAATAACAGTTTTGCGCTTGCATGTAGTTCCTAACATTTTATACACCGCCTATGTAACTTTTCACATTCTAATTTAGAGGTGTTGCAGCCCTCCAGGGCAAGCTCAAAAAAGCTCAAGAAAAAAAAATGAGAGCACAATACCGTCAAGATAATTCATGATGGTTGCATATTAGGTCGATGGCATTTTACACGATACGTGTGATGTTTGTGTGTGTGTGTGTGTGTGTGTGTGTGTGTGTGTGTGTGTGCGTGTTTGTGCGTGTATGTGCGTGCGTGTATGTGTGTCTGCGTTTCGACGGTAAAAGGGTAAGTCGTGTGTCTGAGCATACAAGAGGAATGTTCAAGTATAGTCCTTGACAGGAGATATTTGTTTCGTACATTTATTTTGTTTCATATAATATACATTTGAACATTCAAATTGAATGTATATTTCATTTTATCCGTTGGTGAAATCGAAATGGAACCAAAATTTCGGGAGGGGAAAGTAAGACTATAAAGCAGTTTCAGAGCATCCCACTGCATCAAGATGTTTCCGAAAATGATGTATTAATGACTGCAGCACTTCCATTTTATCCGTAATACACTGTGGATAAAAATGTCCTCAATCTCACCAACGAGCGCTGCTGTTTGTGGTACATTGTATAGTAACATCACCAAAACCTGTAGTGTTTGTCATGTAGC
Source organism: Diadema setosum (assembly GCF_964275005.1). Classification (NCBI taxonomy): domain Eukaryota; kingdom Metazoa; phylum Echinodermata; class Echinoidea; order Diadematoida; family Diadematidae; genus Diadema; species Diadema setosum. Next base: position 36,147,300 of record NC_092689.1, read on the forward strand.
CATATCGAATTATTGTCAGCTTGCTTCCCGTCGCTATACGTATAAACCACTTTAAAGCAAGCATATCGTTGCTATCTAGGCATAAGGTAATCTGTTTACCCAGCCCGTACAATATCGTTCACTATGACATCGCATACGTGAATAAGCGTTAGAAGCAAGGTGACGCCATGGAAACATTAATTTTGCGTATTATGTAGCTACAAAAAGTATAACTGGGGTCTTCGGCACAGCTTTTCCCGATAGCTCTTCATTTACATAATGTTGTCAATGCTAGAAATATTAGAGCTATTTCTGGAAGCACTTACAAACACACTCACGCACTCACAAACACACACACGCACACACACACACACACACACACACACACACACAAACACACAAACACAAACCTACTCACCCTACAAACAAACAAAATACAAGCAAAGCCACATGAAAGAATGAAAATTATTATCTACATGACATTTTGAAGCATCTGTAAATGCATTTGTATTGCATAATACGTCTGTGCGTGTGTGAGTGTGTATGTATGTACGTTTGTTTATGATCCTTCAGGCACTTGATGTGTATATGTATATGTATATGTATATGTATATGTATATGTATATGTATATGTATATGTATATGTATGTATATGTATATGTATATCCACAGAAAGAGAGAAGGAAGAGCATTTTTCATGCTTGTTTGTTTAGTTTTTCTTAATGTATAGATGGAGATGTATTTGCTGATCATGCCAAGATTACGATATGATATATTTATTTTCCTAGAATACATACTCTAACATTTTACTGGGATATGGTTCTAAACTGGTACGTTATGCAATATTCGCAGGTCTATACATTTCAGGAAAAGTTTTATTATGTAGTCGACTCATAATTCTGTCCTTCGCTGTGTGACTCTAATGGCTCTCCTTGAGTTTCTCGGAATGGAGAGCGAACTGTTTGTGGGGCAGTGCTCCAGTTTTTACTATTCATTCACCTGGGTAGCGCAGACGGATTTAAATTCGGGCTCGCGCTAAGACGGATGGAGATCCGATCACGGGCGTTGGATGCCCCGCGCATCTAGGGCGGTGAAACAAAACCCGAGGACAATTAGATGCGCACTCACCACTTGTGAAACCCGATGATACGAATCACTTGAGAGAGCCTTTTTGGTATGATGAAGGCATTTTATGACCACACTTTCTGCTTTTGTAGTTTATGGTGGATAAACATATAGTTGAGCTCTGCAGTGTGTGTGTGCGTGCGTGTGTGTGTGTGTGTGTGTGTGTGTGTGTGTGTGTGCCTGTTTGTGTGTGTCCGTGTTTGTGTATGACAAGGGGTGAGTTCGTTTTAGTTAAATCAAGATGACGGTGTTTGCCTGGATTGTGCGGAGGTGTGTGTCACATTTAAGACACACTGTCCACTGTCTGTGTATCTGCATCTGATTCGTCAACGCCCTCATTTGTTTGTCTGTCTGTTTGTTTGTTTGTTTGTTTGTTTGTTTGTTTGTTTGTTTTGTTTTTTGTATATGCTATGTAAAAGCAAGCAATAGCTAATTCAGATGGCCCTGCCTAAGAGAGTTCCAAATTAGGCTAATCGAATGGTTCACTTCTGCTCAGAAAAAAAGAAGCACAGGACATTAATCTCGTCCTCTGCTTCTTAGAATATCAGCACGGAAAAAAATATCCATCTTCAACATCGAGGTGATAATCCAAGAAGTAAGAAAAAAAAAAGGTCTGCAGCACCAGCATCAGTACGGGTTTTGCTAACCACAGGCTGAGCATTATGCGGCCAATGTCTAACATTTGTCTTGCGAGGGAACGACTTCCAGGCCTATGCCTAGCATTTTAAACAAAGAATAGACGTGACTAAAATATATACTGCTCGGGGAAGCAGGCGTTTTCATTATGTGTTATTACGAGATTCTGGTGTCGTGTCTTTCGTTCGCACACCAGCGCGCAAGCCGGGGGCGCCCCGGGATTTCTTTGCCGTAGGGTGGTCAGAAGATGTATAAAAAAAAAAAAACAGAAGAAAAAAAAGGTATGTCGTCTCCATGGCATTTGCAATTTTGCTTGGATTCTTTATGCTCCGAACTTCCAGCGTGTGTCGTCCGACTTTTGACTTTGGCGACAACCTTTCTCATAGTATGACAGTTGGCTCTGTGGGTTATCTTTTTAATGGAGGCATTCTTTGTCTGATCATCTAAACCACACGATATTTTTCTCCAAAAAAGTGGAAACGAGGGTACGGGAAAGGGAATCTTTGGAAGTACAAAACCGAATATTTCACTGTGTAGAAAGTCCGTATTAGGAAGACTGATCAAGCATGTTACCAAGAAGTGTGAAGAAAATGTTGAATCTTAATGTAATTGATCTCTAACAAGGAAGAGCTTGCTTTTTTATTTTTGTTTAACTTGGCACAATCATCATTACACACCACTTGCGCGGGGGCACTCACGTGCACACACATACACACAGACACACACATACATATATCTATATATATATATATATATATATATATATATGTGTGTGTGTGTGTGTGTGTGTGTGTGTGTGTGTGTGTGTGTGTGTGTGTGTGTGTGTATCATAATATGTATCTACGGAATATTTTATTATATAAATACGTATCACGGAATCTATAGACGATCGGGCTCGTAGCTTGGAGGCCACGTAGCGGAAGACTCGAAATACCCTTATCTTTGCCACCCCCCCCCCCCGATTATGCGGGTGATAGATGATAGTGTGCAAATATTGGGGAAAAAACACCTTTTCATTAAATTCTTGTGTTTCTGGAAATTTCTCACAGCCTCCTCCCCCGTTTATAGCGGTCGTAGCGCTTCAAGCAGGATCAGCGGTCTATCCTGCACGCAAACGCAAGCACCGAGCTATCCAAACAGGCACTTAGAGCTACTTTAACACAATGTACGCGTGAATTAACATCGCATGTTATCATTTGAAAGTGTGCATATAGCACTCAGCACTCTCCTCCCTCTCTCTCCTTCTATCTCCGTCTCTCTCTGGAGTTTTTTTTTTTCTCCCTCTCTATGTATATCTCTCTCCCTATTTCTCTCTTTCCTTCTCTATCGGTTGCAATAATATGCACTCGATAGAGCTGATATCCAGTCGCGCCATTTGCGTTCCTGAGCGCCTATAGCCTTTAGAGAATTGGCGATCGCCCGCGCTGGCGCACGCCCCTCGAAAGCCTTAATTATCGCGGAATCGAGTCTCTCTATGGAAAGCCAAACGTGCACGTATCCCCCGCATAACCTGTTTGTCACGATGATAGAGCAACCTGAAAACACATCTCAACCCAAGGAGAGCTCTTCTCTCACGAGAGGCGGTTCCACCACACTCCGAGCAAGTGAATTGATAAACGCTCGAAGGAACGTATTCCAAGGCATGTGCTTGTCACACAACAAGTTCGACAAATTATCGTTTACTACTATCCAGCAGATTGAAAGATATATAATTGCCTTTGGGACACAAGTGCTTTTTTATATCAATCATTTCTTCATTTCATTTGTTTTTATTCCGACAATTATGTGGAGAGATTTCCTATTTTTTTTTTCAAACGTAATACATGGAGAAGGACGGCCTTGTCTAGCAATAATTTTACTCGTCCGTCTGATATATCATAAATTGCGCATTGTATGTTATCTTTATTAGTACATTGCTTTTTGAAAGGAATTTCTTTTTCCCTCTTTAATTTTATCGGCGGAGTCTGAAATGAAGCTCCCCCAAAAGAAATATTTTAAAAATGCATTCTTGAGATTCCCACTTCAAATATTTGATGCTAATTGAGTTTGACAAGAAGCCCTCTATAATGAAATATATTCTGAGAATTCATTCTTAACTTTCCAATTTTGATTACTCGCTGCTAATTGGAAAAAGAAGAAGGTGCAACCACAAACAAAAAGTCCTTGTACGATTATCAAAAACCAGCAAACAACAAACACAATTTAAATTATCATTAATAGCTGTACGCAGAATTAATCTATGAAAAAAGTCTATATTATGCTCTTCAATGTAAAGCTTTTTTTTTCTTTCAAAATATTAGCCCTCTCATGAACCTAACCTCAAAACTACCAATGACGTTGTCCACAAACGGGTTACCGAGAGCAATAAGAGAGTTAATTCGTCATCTGACCATTGAACCAACTAATGTCTGAGGCTGCTGACTAAAATACAGCACTTTATTGAAGTGAAAAAAAAAACGAAAAATTGTTCATCAAATTCTCAGTGTTCACTGAATGAAACTAGAATTATGGAAATCAAGAAGCAACGAGTTGACAGAAAAGAAAATCTTGTGCAGCGTTGATTTTCCAGACAAACATCAGTTTTTGCTTGATATTTTTAGGCAGAAATGTTGCTCTCATGAAATATTGGAACGAATTCGTGTTTCAAAATAAATATCATTGTACTTGTAACATGTAGTCATGACTGTGAATCTCTTTGATAGTGTGCGTAGTTTTGCCGTCGCGTCGCTCAAATTTCTAAAATTGCAATTACAGCCGAAAGCATCGGGTTTCAAGGACCATGGCTACTGCCAATGTGCAACAGCCATTCGAAACGGATGAAATCCTAGAGTCTTCTCATCGTTACTGCAATGATTGAACATTAATCTAAAAAGTGGCGTAACTTTTATTAGCTTGTACTTACACACCATTTATCATGCACTTTAAAATATAAGTATGATAACATTCTGAGAAAGAGCTATGGTAGCGCAAAAATAAAACAGATTAAGTGGGGTTGTGTGTGTGCGTGTGTGTGTGTGTGTGTGTGTGTGTGTGTGTGTGTGTGCGACAGTATGCATAGTTCTGCAAAATACTAAATAAGCTGTACGGGAGAAAACATAATGACCATGCTGCCTCTACGCCAGTCAGAAAAACAGAAAAAAGCATCACCTTGGAGAGAAACAGAATTAGGAGAAAATACTCAGTAATGTACACTGAGCTCGTCAAAGATTATGCCAGAAGGAAAATAAAAGGTGCATTCATAAACACACACATACACAGATACATATAAAATCAATTATATATACGTATCTATGTATGTATATATATATATATATATATATATATATATATATATATATATATATATATATATATATATATATACTATTATATATTTAATGATATATAATTGGATAGATACATATTGGTGAAGATGGAATTATATTCTTCGTGTCAGTACTTATATATTCGGATAGACTAAGTCAGCAAATCTCATACAGCCTTTGGGGTGTGTTTTTTTTTTCTCTCTCTCTCTTCTCGTTGCAATTACAGCCGGCAGCATGAACAAGTGGCGCAAACAATGATTTAATGACCGAAGGCCATCTCTTTCCAATTTGCATGAGTGAGCGCGCGATGGTATTAGTACCGTCTCTGTATACCTGCCGTATTGATGAGTTCGCTGTAAATGTGTGTACACACACAAAATGTATACGCAAGCACAAGGCAGCCGCATAGCAGCGGGAATGGTAAAATGGGCTTTTTCTTTGTTCATTTTTTATCTGGGTTGTTGTTGTCGTCGTCGAGACCGACCTGTTGAATGAAGCATACTTACTCCCTCCTCCGTTGCACGCGATGCTGCGCGTGGACAGAGTTGTTCGGCGGTCTGTCACGTCTGTCCATTTCCTTGGTCTGCCTCAGTTCCGTATCGACTGCAATACTATAGGTATTTCCAGGGTAGCCCAACGATAGCAGAGGATGTTAGACAGAAGATCGACTCGCTGAATAGTCTCATTCTGCTTGCATTAATGTATCGCATTTCATGCATAATGCATTCAAACGTTAAGCTCAAATTCAGACAGCAGGAGAGAAAGAGAGAGAAAGAGATGAGAAAGAAAGAGAGACTACTATTGATCGAGGAGTAAATGCGCACGTGTTTATGTAAGTGCGTAGTTGTGCGTATGTGGATGTGTGTCCACATTATTCTCTCTTTAAGCGAGTTCATCGCATTTAAACACATCCAACACCGTTTTTTAGTTTTAGTTTTACTTTATTGTCTTACTCATGAGCAACTTCATGGAGAGAATAATTGGATTTAGACGTTTATTGGCATACGTTAAAATATTAATATCGTTTGATTTGATATCAGAATTGGCTAGGGCAAAATTAATCATTTTCAATAGGGCCCTATTTTTTCCATAAACAACAACACCAACATGGTTTAGCTTACATTTGTATTTCACTTTAGTAAAACATAATCAAATGAATAGTGCAATGTCATAAAGACCGAGCTAAGTGCATAAAAAGTGCATGTATGTGCTCATAAACGTTGTAGGGTTTGCTCATGAGGTTACTGGGTGTTTAGGTAAGCTTTCTGCGTTTTCAGAACTAGGAAACATATTGAGGGATAATGCCGAAATCAAGTGCCATGTTCACTTGCCCTATAAAGTGCGGGATTAAGGATTCCCTCTCCCCCTCACTCTTTTTCTCTTTTCATTCACTTTCTCTCGATAAAAGCACATACAAACACACTCTCACACACACACATGCATCCAAGTTGCCAAGAATAACCAACACTACGCTATTTCTTTCACGAGCGTTGGAATAAAAAAAAAATGTTGCCTTGTTCACCATTCTATCCTTATTCTTAACCACAAGCACCCTTTGGAATACAGCCAGCTCGCAACAGAACACCTGCTCACTTCTAGCAGTTCTTCCCCCAAGTGTAGTACTTCTTGGTTTCAGACGCTCACTTTTATCTCATCTGCTTCTTTTGCTCGCAGCATCAGATTGATTCCCCTTTGAGTTTTAAATGCGCACGCCTTTCAAACTTCAAACATCTAATTGATTTTTCCTGGTCACTGACTACAGTGTTGGTTCACCTGAAAGATCATAATATTATTCGCACATGTTGCCAAGCGCTGATTATGCGGCGGAAGACGTTAGTTTTGATGTATAGGGTAACGCAATTCGGAGTTAAAGAGGCAAACGAAATTGCACCCTGAGAAAAAAAAAATGCCCAGCCTTGGGTAGGTCGAAGACATGATGTCAGCCCCGCGCGCGTCGGCTGCAAGAGGCGGGCTGAGGAAACCGGATCTGAACGCTAGGAAGCTCTGGGCCTTTATTATCTAAAGGCTCATCATTTCTTGCGTGTTGATCATCAATCATCTGTCAGTCGCCGTCTCTATTCCACCTGAGACGCCTCTAGATCCTTTCCCTCTTTAATCAAATTCATCTACCCCTCTCCCTCTCCCTCCCCCTCTGTACCCTTCCAAACTATTTCTCTTCCTCATCTCCTTCTCTCTCTCTCTTTCTCTTTGTCTCTCCATCTCTCTGTCCCTGTATCTCCCTCCTTCCGTTCGAGGCAAATTTGATGCCACTTTCTGTTCTTAGTTTTAAGTATTCACGCGATAAATTCTGATCAACAGCGTGTGACAGGGGATGTGGTGATACGCAGAGTGGAAAAAAAGTGTGAATAGCATGTGGTGAATGAGTATCATCCGCCTCCCACGAATGGCGGGGAAAGAATGGATACATGGAGAAGATTGGTCTCTGCCTTGTTTTCGTGCGAGGATGCGCTGTTTTGAAATTAGCATATTGTTCACCACCAAAAGTCGCATGTTTGTTGTTTGTTTGTTTGTTTGTTCGTCTCGGCTGCCATTCATTACCCTCAACTATACTTAGCCAGCCATTCGAACTTGTTTAGATCGAAACGTATACTGTTATGACGGATGTATACTATATTGAGCAGGATTTAACAATAACATAACGTAACATTGCAAAACCTAACATAAATACCATGGCATGACATGACATATCTTATATACCACAACATAACATAATATAATATAATATAATATAATATAATATAATATGATATAATATAATGTAATATAATGTAATATAATATAATATAATATAATGTAATATAATATAATATAATATAATATAATATAATATAATATAATATAATATAATATAATATAATATAATATAATACAATGTAATATAATATAATATAATATAATATAATATAATATAATATAATAAAATATAACATAGCATAACATAACACAACATAACATAACATAACTTAGCATGACATAACATGACATGATATGTAACAACATAATAGGACATGATATACCTGTGACAGCATAAAATAACGCGATATAACGTTACGCTGATATCCACATAGGAAGCTTTCATCGTCAGTGCAAAGCCCCACCCCCTCCCCATCCCCCAAGACACACACACAACAACAACAACAACAAAAAGGGGGAGAGTAGGAAGACAAAAATCGATGTAACAGCTTGTGTGTGTTTCGAGAAGAGAAATTCTCTTCTCAAAGAACATACTGCTAGATTGTCGGCAAAGAAATGCAGTTTGCACCGATTACTTCAGCAAACATTCATTTCGAAGCTATCCCATACACGTGCCGTCACCTAGGACGCCATTTTGACGTGAAGCAACACGTACACACTGTGCGCCACTCAGGTCAGCTTTGACATGTTGACCGACCAGCAATATCCATTAGTGAGCGAGTCATTTTTTTTTTCCAAGCCTACCTTGTGGGGAGAAATGTTGAAAATATCACAAATTAAATCTGTGTAATGGACTTGCATCTAACCGAGGAGTGGGTAGAAGATGAAATGGGAGGGAGGTTGTTGTTTCTTTTTATTTTCTATATTTAAGTTCGTCCTGTTCAGGTCGATGTTTACTTTCTATAGAATATTTCTATCCCGACTATAAAATATACGACGTGGCTTCAAGGATGATCGCGACTGTCATTACAGTTACAATACAAGGGGATAGAAAATGTATCTCGACTTGGCAAATCAAAGAGAAAGAACGGCAATTGCTTATCAAACAAGAACGATGGTATCAAAAATAAAGCGCATACGCCGTTGATGTAATGGTGCAATCACTGTTAGGCAATGTGGCAAAAAAGGCTGAAGTCATTTTATGGACTTTGACATATGAAGGAAAGATAAATGTATAATAAGCTTTCATCGGCGAATAAATAGACGGGTTATGAAGAAAGGAATCGGAAACACAGGGAGAATAATGCAAAAGCGGCAACCGCTCTCAAGTGATGGAGGCCGAAGTTGGAGACGTAATTCTGAACTTGGCAAGGGAGAAAAATCGTATAACTAACGGACATATAACTAGCCTGTGACACAGAGTAATGGCTATCTACCTCAGATGTAAGTCGAAAAATCGTCAGACTATCTGAAGAAGACAGTGCCTCCCTTTTCCATTTTTTTTTTTACAGCAAGCTACAGTCTCGACTCTGACTTGACCTGCGCTTGAATAAGAAAAAAAAAAAGCCTACAATAGCCGATGCATTCAGAACGTATAGCTATGCCCAGGCCATTCCTGCACCGGTATGTTTATTGATAAATGCCGATTCATATTAAGTGAGTACGCGGTGGACAAAGAGCCGCGATTCTTTCAGCAGACGGCATCTTTTGCTTTCGTTGCTTTTTGTCTCCCCATCTCCCACATTCTGTTTTGTTCAGACGAATCACTAAATGCACCATTCATGCTCCATAATTCTATGACCCCCCCCCCCACCTCCCGCTCACCTTTTCATCCCCACGATTGTGAGGCATCTTATTCAAATTTTTCCTCTCTGCTCTGCTGTTTATCCTAGCAGGTGCGGTTCGTGAACTTTCATGAAAGCTTCCAAGAGATTCTTTTTTGCAAATAAGTTGAATGGAAAGAATGGCTTTGACCGAGGACAAAAAAAAAAGAGAGAAAAAAAAGCCGCTCTCCCGTCTTGGCTTGCTCACTTTTTTCTAATGTATATGTATGTATGTATGTATGTATGTATGTATGTATGTATATATATATACATACATATATATGTATATATATATATCCAACGTAAATGCGCTATTGACAATCATTTCCTGTTTGGCATTGCCGCCCATTTCCTTCGTGGATCCAAAGACGACTCTGTGATTAATGATAATCAGTTCTTAGAAACGCGTATTTACAATTTACAGTTTTTTCATAGATTCTACATTATGCGTGTGTACGAAAACAAAAATCATACGAAATCGACAATTATCAAAAAGATGAGTCTTTTTAACAGAGATTTGAATCTATAAAAATCTAAAAATGCATCTTACATTTAAGGGGGGTGGGGACCTGTTCCACGATGATGGTGCCATTTTCCAAAAGCCTTATCCCCAAATGCCGTGGATTTCACACTTACTTCTGAGAGGACATTCTCTGACTTTGAACGTATATTACTGTTGTAGATAGGATGTTTTATTATTTTTTTTCGAGAATCTGCTCATTTTGTCCGCCGATGACACCCTTTGCCGTGCCCAATGGCAAGTTCCGTTAGCGAGTTCACACTTCTCTGAAGTGGCTTTTTCTGAGAACAAGTCTTTACATTATGGAACGTTCACCCTGTAGAAGAATTTTCCTATTTTGAGTCGCACTTTAATAACACGAAGAAGAGTAAATGCTCACATCTATCCCACTCATCTCCCATTTGTTAGGTTTTGTGGAATTCGTGCGGTTTTTAATTCCTCTCCCCACCCCATCCCTCTTCCCTGCTCACGAACGGAAATGCGTTTTGACCATTCGCTAGCGCTGTACATTATCCAGATGAATTCTTGAAACCCATGAACGCCATTAAACAGGTAAACAGCAAGAGCAAGAGTGCAGCGTTGGCATGGTGAATGCCGTAATCGTATGAAACGAGTTTGCTTAACCCAAATTCATGAGATTCAAAAGACAAAACAACACAATCTGAGCTGTCATAGACCAAAACATTTTTCTCGAGTACCAATAGCATTTTAGTGTATATAAGATGGCTTCTTTTACACAGCACACCATTATTTTATCGTTTATGCTCATCGTGCAAATGTTGAAAATCACCTTCATTCCGCATGACTGTGTAGAAATCCTGGTATGAAGTTCTAATGAGGAGTGTACTAAAGAGCAATCTTGAGGTGTCAAGCTCATTGGAGCCAGAGATAGATAGATAGATAGGTAGATGGATAGATAGATAGGTAGATGGATAGATAGATAGATAGATAGATAGATAGATAGATAGATAGATAAATAGATAGATAGATAGATAGATTGATTGACTGATAGATAGATAGATAGAGAGATAGATAGATTGATAGATAGATAGATAGATTGATAGATAGATAGGGGAGGAGAGATTTTCTATGGTACACGTACTTTCATTAATCTAGGAGATTGTCAAAGTGGGAAGTGGGGGGGGGGGTGCTGTCGATTCGATTCCTGCGAAGACAATCAGGTACTGGCTGCATCGCATCTCCCGTATACCAGGTATTCTTTTTGTAGTGACTCTCCATATCATTTTGGCCATGTGGAATCTAGTTCACGAAAATTAGTCTTCCTTGTTACTATACATTCTTATTTTTTCTGTTTTTGATTGCAATATGATTGGCGTGGAATGAGAGCTTTGTTTATCTAGTTAAGGACAATATCTGGCCCATTCATGGGTTCATCAATGAGAAATTGATGCTTTTTCCTGTGTAGAAGAGGAAAAGAAAATAATAAGACTGGGGCACCGTGTGCAGAGGGGAAAAAATAATAAGACTGGATGACAGGGCCATACGATATGTAATTGTAACGTGAATGCATTTGCAATGACGTTGGGAATCTGGCTCGGGCGTGGAAAAGAAATTATTCCCATATATTCTTCATTGGGTTAGCGATATATACGGTCGTGGAAATGTGGTTAGCATTACTTATGTATGGGTGAGAGATTAAGATATCCTGGCGCAGCATATAATGAATCAGATTGAAATGCTAACTGACCCGAGTTGAGCCGCCATGATTCTGTTGATGTCTGCCTTTGGAAAGAATCACTCCCGGGGTAGTGGTTTTGGGTGCTTGCATCAGATTATCTGTGATGGGGATTCATCTTTGCTCTAACTTCAGTCTCCTTGTTATTTCTAACTCTGATATAATCATGATCAGTTTAGTGTGTGCGTCGATTCATATACATGGGTGTAGAAGCACTGTATGCATAAGATATATTTAGATAGATATAAATTCACACAAGCAAAAAAAAAAAATACACATACACACACACACACATAAAAGAAGACACTAGCTAAGACAAAAATATGGAAGATTTTTTTTTTCTTTTAACATCTTTTAGTTTGTCTGATTTTGTAGCTCTTTTTTCTAACTCTCGTGGAAACTGGGCCACGGAAACATCCTCACAAGTGTCATACGGCCAAAGTCCCTGTCGAACTCATATTGGAAAAGAAATGCAAGCAACGAAATGTATGCTTGTTTAGACAACACTCGAAGTGAAGGCACTGTCAAAATCGTCGCGCCTTGGGCTCACAGCCTAAAATCGCGCGAGTGGCCTAACCCTATCTCTCCGGACAGGCCAGCTTTTATCTGGTGTGGTAGGAATGGATTCGTGAGACCGTGGCTTCGTATGGGTTAAGCGTGTTCATTTCAGAGCGCCGGCGTCTCTCGCTCTGGCTGAGATTATAATCGCCAATATAGACCCATGTCTTGTCGCCTTCCCGAACATCATTCGACGTAACATCTCATTTTCAAGACAATCAAAATGTCCCCGAAAGACTTTTCATCTCTTTCTTTTTTTAACAAGCTAAAGGAGTGATGAGGAAATGGGAGATGGGGGGGGGGGTAGGGGAAGGAATACTGCGGGCAATGATTTGGAAGGTGTAGCTGTTGTTCGTAGCTTCTCCCCCATGAAAATCAGCTTGTCCTTGCTAGTTCTGCATTTATTGCGGTGGACTCTAGGGCAACGACGTGGAAAGTGAGGCCATTTTGGAGGACGCTGTTATCGAACACTGTATATATTGTGTGACACTGTATACTTTAAAAGCAGAGACGGTGTACGATACGAGGTAATTGAGTGAACATTGGGCAGTTTCAGCAATCACTATATGCTGTCCTCGTTAAGTCAGTTTTAATCGTACATTGCACAAGCGATTTAAGCAGATGCCAATTTTCGTCACTTTCATATATTATTACTTCTGACAAACTATGGGTTTGCCGATTCTTGACAATATAAATCACTTATCAAGTCAGATTAAGTGCAGGCTTATATTTGCGTTAGAATTTGTAAAATGATATTCATCTTCATATCAAAATCTGCGCAATCTTTTAGTAGCTGGGGATGATGATGAAATATTGATTTCATGATGAAGAAGTAAATCAACGTGTTGTTTCGGACGACATGGCAGCTATAGGGTGTCTTGGCGCACATTGCCAGCGCAAGATTCATCCGGCAGGAGTCTGTACGCTCGTGACTGGCTGAATAATGCATGGCTAATTTTGCCCGTGCTCCCCACGCCGTTGTGGATCCATGGAGCACGCAGCATCGCTTTCCGTGGGCCCCAACCCGATCGTGTCTCCTCTCGTACGATTCGTTAATCCATCCTCTTGGCAGTACACTTTGACATGTGTGCAGAAATTTGCTTGTAATTTTCTTCATTTCCCCACGGAGCGGAGTGAAGTATTTAGTCCTTGATTGGCTTATCATTCCAAAACCCTGTCGTTCTCTGGAACAGACATCAATGTAGAGCCAGCAGAAACGAATGTCAAACAAGACTGAAAAAAAAACCCCAACAACACTGATCTACGCACAAATTAAATTAATACAGCAATCATCATCTACATGCTGACAATTCAGTGTCTTTGTCTAGCCAAAGACAATAAGCAGAGACTTGAAAATATGTCTTTCGTGAATCTAAGTCTGAATATAAGTCGCAATCAAACTGAAAAGGAATATCATGATTCAGCATGTTCATAAAAGCCCTTGATAGATAATCATGTATTGGAAAAAAATGGAATCGCCCCGCCGAATCATCACAAATACGTAAGAGCTCAAAATCCTAGCTAATTGAAGACACACAGCCGTTGAACATTCAAGCCATTATGATATGGATGTCCTTTTAGTTGTCACAGCAAGAAAATCACGGCCCATGAAATATCATCTTTCACCGGCACAATGCTTTTAAAAATTATGTCCACTTACCAGTTCTACTTTTGATGATGTACAAAATTACATCCCCACTTCAACGTGTTCAAACGACGACAAACGATGAAATCGCCTGACTTGAATCGTTGTGTCCTATCACTTTTGTTGGATGAACAAAAAGGTCTACAGAATAGCTCCTCTACTTCTCGTAGGTGTAATTCAATTTCTTGACTTCGAACAGTCTCAACTGCAAGTGACCCTGCCTAGGTAAGCCCCTTAGACATCATAAGCAATAAGCTAAACAACATGTGCTTCGACCTATCATGATACTATTTTTGTTCTAAATGCTATTCTGTCCTGCCTCCCCATGCCCCTCCCCTCCCCCTTTCTCTTACTCTCAAGAACCGATAATTTCCTTCCACGTTTCTAGGCCATCTCATGGTCTCCCCTTATCGGATTAATGCTTGCATGAACAAACAATCTACATACACTGCATCCTTTCCGGGAGACCCTCTTATTTCATTTTTGTGCGAAGGAGCAAAATATTCCCCTTAATGTTGTAGGTATGCAGAGTCAACAAGAGAATTTAAGTAAAGACTGTGTAACATGCTCATTTTGAGAACCAGTACCGAACAGTCCTGAAAAAAAGTTCAATAATTTCAAACATTCCTTATCTTTTTTCCTTTAAAACATAACTTTCCCCTAATACTGTGAAAAAAAAATATCAAAGCGAAATGCTAAAAATCTAAGTTTTTCACCTCACATTAGCTTTTACATGTGCAGCCACAGAAATTGATACCCAGTTTGGATCACTGTCGCTTTGTTCGCATGGTCACCGCAGTGTAATAATTTCAAAGAATGATACAAAATACCGAATCGAAACAAAAAAAAAGAACAACAACAACAAAGATTGACGAAGAAAGTATCTTACTTATTATAGCGCATGTGTTGAAAAAAAATATTTCGCAATTTCCTTCTTATTCAAACTGCTACCTTTTTAAATTAAAAAGCTCCTGCTTATTTTGTAACATCAAATGATATTTCTTGCCTGTGGCGTGTTGATTACTACAGAGCCATAAAAAAAAGAAGCTTTCTGCGTCCTTGACCACAAAAAGTGCAATCGCAATTTTGCTCTGCCTTTAATGTCTCTATCTCCACACTGAATGTCTGTTAATTGCAAATGTCAATATATAAGCGGTAATATAATATGCACATGACCATGATATATAGTTACGATTGAATGTTACTAACTCTCAGTTAATGGACATTTACACATGAATGTACTTGTGCGTAGGACCGTTTTCAGCCTCTTTAAAGAGAGAGAGAGAGAAAGAGAGAGAGAGACTCTGTTTATTTGATGGAAATGAAAATAAATGTGAACTTTGAATTTTAAACTTTGACTAAAGAACTTGGTTATCTCTTTCAGGCTGAGTTTGGAGATTAGGAATTTGTTGACTATTTGTGCTTTGCTATCAAATCGAGAATTCACGTCAGCAAATCGACAACTGATTACAAAGCATGCTATTGCTGTCTTCATTTCCCACTTTGAATCTGAGAGTTTACGCATGTCCCGAGCCAAAGTAACAGGCTGTGCCTCGACAGAAGGTCACGTGACTAGATTTGTGTCAAACTATAACTATGTGACAGACAATGTCATTGACGTACGTGGGGAGTTCGTTTGCAAATGCAAACCTTCGAAAGAAACAAAAGAGTTAAAAAAAACAAAAAAACACGCAGCCTGAAAACTCATTATCGTAATTGAATAATAAATACAATATATCAGAACTATTAGGTAGCTCTTTTCCTTCATCTCAAAATGGTTTTGCTTGAAACGTAATTGTAGTCCTATGAAGCTGTATTTGTTCTACCCTTCCCTAGAGGAGTATATATACATAGTATATATATATATATATATATATATATATATATATATATATATATATATATATGTATATATAATCTACAAACGGAATCAGAGAGAGAAAAAGATATAAAGAGTTAGGTCTGTGGTAACTTATTTTAGAATTAATGAATGTCGATGGAACAGCCTATAGTATAATGTTGACGCCGATAGCAATATTGGTGTCTGGGCGGATAATTTGCGAATGCGAGTCTCTCAGTTGACAAAACAGACGAAATGAATCAAATGTCACTATCTAATCCAAACGAGACTTTCACTTGTTGCAAACAAATAGTAGTAGTCACTCGAAAAACTGGAAATTAAAAGCAAACATTAGATACATGAATATGTGTGTGTGTGTGTGTGTGTGTGTGTGTGTGTGTGTGTGTGTGTGTGTTCTGTCTGACCAAGACATGTCTTTTGCTTTTCTCCCAGAAAGTATATAGAAAATTGAAATATTAGTAAATATAAGTAATTGTCATGAATCGAAAATGTCAAATAATACAACGACCGCCTGTATCAAAAAGCATTTATCCATCTTCGAGTGAGCTTTCCTAAAGGAGTACATTAATTACTTTAAATCTGTCGTATGTACAGTAGGACCTCGATTATCAGGACATCGATTATCCGGACATCGATTATCCAGGTTCTCTGTTATCCGGACGTCGACTAGCTGACATTTTTTTTGGTAATGTTTTTATGTATTTTCCAGTGCCAAATCTCCCTCGCACGTTCAACCATTATCGTGAGATTACACCATGGGACATATAACCGTCCAATCTTCGCAGCTGACTGTCGCTTTTAAGGAAGTTCGTGGGACGAATTCGGAGACTGGTGCCGCGCTTGTCACTTGCACTGAGTGCAGAGCAGTAGTTAAAATTACAATGCTGTGGCATTATTCGACCAGTTGGAATATCGATCTTATTGTCGGTGACTATCGATCAGACAAACAATATATGAAGGGATATTTTACTTCGTTTTATTTCCGCATCAATTCCTGAAGTATG
Source organism: Diadema setosum (assembly GCF_964275005.1). Classification (NCBI taxonomy): domain Eukaryota; kingdom Metazoa; phylum Echinodermata; class Echinoidea; order Diadematoida; family Diadematidae; genus Diadema; species Diadema setosum. Next base: position 36,164,107 of record NC_092689.1, read on the forward strand.
AAACATGATGTGCATACCCCTACAACATGGCATGTTAGAAAGTGCTGTATTTGAGCATACATCGTATCTCTCTTATCCGGCCAAGTCGATTACCGGACGCCCGTCGGTTCCCGACGTGACCGGATAATCGAGGTGCTACTGTAGTTGTGTTTGCTGAGTGTGTGTTCAGGCGAGGTTCAGTGTCCGCTTGTACTCAAAGCATCCTATATCACTGACATTGTACGTAGTTTTTTTCTGTTTGAGTGGGCTCTAAATGACTGATCCTATGTTCTCAAAAAAAAAAATCGCATGAAGCAGTAATCGTAGCACGGACATGATCCGCCGCAAATTCCAAGAAAATCTGTCCTCAAAGCGACGTTTACGGTTGGCATGTCTGAAATGCGAGGAGGTTAAATGACTCCCTCTCTCCCTCTCTTTCTTTCTCCATCTCTCTGTGTCTGTTTTCTCTGTCTGTCTGTCTGTCTCTCTGTCTCTCTCTCTTTCTTCTTCCCTGAATAGACTTCCTGTAGCACTTCTTTTTTTTTTCCTAAAACAACCGCAGAATCATATCACTTTTCCTTTCTCACCCGCGGAGCTGGCGCGACCTGGGATACCTTCCAAGTAGCATCTCGTCTTTGTGGCTAACCAAACGGAGTTACGGCCCACACTTTTGATGAATGCACCTAAAGACCACAATTGTCAGGCTCGGATTACACTTTTTTTTCCTCCTGATGCATTCCCATCCGGAAGTAAACAAAAATAAAATGAGAAAACAGCTAAGAGAGCGTGATCGAGTGGAAACCTAGCAAAGAAAGAAAAAATGAGCTCAACAGTAAGAAACGTAAAAGAACGGCAGACTGAGCAGAAAAGTGATATCATTACGAGTAGCATTAGTGTCTTATTAAAGACAGTCAGCGTACCTATGTTGTGTTGGCAAAGAAAGAGCGAAAATGGATGTGTGAGCAGAAATTCAGCACATGACTAGGAAGGGTTCAGCGACGTTAACCTTTTCTGCGTGTCACCTTTGAAAACAAGGCAATATTATCCGCGACGAGGAAGATTTCTTCTCGAAATGGCAAATCAATCCACGGTAAAGTCGCATAATTCTCTGTTTTGCGCGCTTTTGCCTAAGCTTCATCACCTCTTGGTATTTCAGCTGTTTTGCTCTTCAGGTACTTTCTTCAATTACACATTCAAATCTTCCTTCCCCACTATCCATACGCCTCTTCAATCCCAAACATGATCGCAAACACGCGTTCTCAATGGTCGTAAGATTACCATTATTACCCTAGTGACGTCAGTATGCGGGCATAACGGTCGGAAAATGTCCGACACGCTGGCGTAAGCACAGTAATTTAGCAAACGCAAATGCTGTTTAGAAATCGCTTTGTTATCATCGTTTGTCATCTGAAACGCACAACTTTCATGAGACGTTTTACGTTTTCGTACATGGTGCTTCATGGTTGGTTAACAGCCCCTAAAGTTACCGAATGTTTTCCGTTCCTTAGCAACATAAAATGAGACACATGTACAATATGATTGCCGATACAAATACATTTAAGAAAACGAGGGGCAGGTGAACAAATAAACTGGCTTGGTCAGCCAGAATAAAGCAGTCATATACAATTTTAATAAGAAAAAAAGAAAGAAATTTTGTGCGTTATTTGTTTTATACATTTTGATTTTGGCACTTCTGTCTTGTCTCTCCCTCTCTTTTGAATACAGTCCCGGTGGCGGGCATCATTGTTGGATCGCTATGCGGGGCCGTGGTGTTGGCTGGACTCGCCTTCCTCCTTTATCGAGTGTACAGGCGGAAGTGCGGTTCGCGCATGCGCTACGAGAGACTGGGCGGTATGCAGAAACCTCCCGCACCGGCCGTTCAGATCGACGGGAAAAGCTTGGTCACTCCGCCTGTCAGGTTTGTATGTTAAATGAAACGAAGAGTTCAATTACGTCATTGTCATTACTTGCAATTTCTGTTTCTGTATCATCAATGCCTCGTTACAGCTGTAGTACGATGCTTGAGCATGGTAAGGAGAAGATGAAAGAAAAGATTAAGAAGAAAACTATGAAAGAGAAGACTGAAGTTGAAGAATTGAGTAGGACGTAAAATATAAATTCATCTAAATTGTGGTAATCATTAGTGTTAACCTTCATGTTTTCTTCATGAAAACCATGGCCATCAGCTGGAGATAAGCCATACAACAGGGGCAAGGACGTGGTGGCAGCAATTTGTTTTTCTAATATGCTGATGGGAGATAGTGGGAGGTTCCGCGCGTAGGCGCAAAGGGGAACTGTACAAGTGTCTGCGTCCGCTGCAAGATCAACTCCGCAGAGTATCAATGGCCCATTGCCACCGGATTCCGTCTATGTATATTTCATGCTGCCTTGCAATGTACCATGACCTAAAACATAATGACCCTGCATTTCTAATAGTCTGGATATATACATATATATATACTTTTTTTTTCCTGTGCCAACCACGTGTATAATCAATGAGAAATTTCATCTTTCAAGGAGAGCTGTGGAGACAGGCATTATAATCGATGTAATGAAATCAATGTAATATTAATGCAATTGAGAGAAGTGCTTTAGGTATGATGGCCAATTCAATTGCGCAATTGAGTGTTGAATCGATATCAGTGGCTATGGGGGATTTTTTTCTCCCTCGAGTTTTCTCTTCACATTTCCATTTATCCTTCATTGACTGAAGCATACAGAATAATGCACAGAAGGCTTTGCTGCCTTAATTTTTTTTTTTTTGGGGGGGGGGTGCTAAGTGCCATAAGCACGCATGATGTATAATGATTATGAGCTATATTTTGGCGGAATGAACGGCGCGTAATAATTTAGCGCGGATCAACGAACTAGTAATTTTGACGAGTAATATTTCAGCATCAGTTCCAATCTTAATCCCGAGAAAGGTTTTATGTTGATTGTTTTATCGCGTAGTTTCGTTCACGTGTTTGTTCGATTGATAGTTTGTTCAATTGATTGTTTGTTTCTTTGTTTCTTTTGTTTGAGATTATTCGGATGGCGTTCCCTCCCGTCCACTTCATCCACATCGCAAATTGAAATTTCACATCATGCGCGGGCTGTGTGTGTGTGTGTGTGTGTGTGTGAGTGTGTGTCTGTCTGTCTGTCTGTCTGTCTGTCTGTGTCTGTGTCTGTGTCTCTGTGTTGTTGTCATCCCTGTATATAGCCAAAGAATATAATGCAAGCTTCTTATCCTCGCCCGCACCTACTGCCATCCCATTATGCCGCCATGAATACTAGTCATTAGTAATTAGTCATTAGTCATGAGTCATTAGTCACTAGTCATTTACATCGCCACTGAAGTGACATCATTTTGCACGAACCATTAATATACATTGCTACCTTTGATACGAACTACACGTACCAACCTCTCAGTGCCAGATGCGAGGTATTATCAAAAGACCATTTAATGTGAATGGAAGTTACACTGACCAATTAGGGACCAAATAAAACACATTAGAGAGCAAACTTTAATATGTTGTTATGCTAACGGTAAGAATTACAGTGAGATAAACATTTTATTTTCAAAAGATGTGAGTTATATCGACACAGTCATCCCACTAGACTGACAACCACGAGTCATACAGCCCACGAGTTCGACATTGAAAACAGGTCCATGAGTCGTACAGCTCACGAGTCATACAGCCTATGAGTTCGACACTAGGCAAATAAAGCCCATGAGTTCGACACTAGGTAAAAACAGCCAACGAGTTCGACAGATACAGCACGGGGCTTGATGTGTCGGTCTCGTGGGCCTTGTTTGCTTAGTGTCGAACTCATGGGCTGTATGACTCGTGAGCTGTATAGCTCGTGGGCTGTAGTACTCATGGGCTGTAGGATTCGTGGGCTGTATCATTCGTGGACGGTCGGTCTCGTGATGTGCACCCTTCTAGACAAGTAAATACAACTGGCAGATACGCTATGTCTATATCTACCGTAGATTTACACACACCACTCCAAATCTTGCCCTGTTTACATCTACTAGCATACTTTGAGGCCTCCTGGTGCTAATTGATTAGAATATTGCCCTCCAGTTAGCATTCTTTACAGCACACTGGCGTTCTCTTTGTCCAGTAAATTAATTCCACTTTAAAAGGACTTAATTAATTCCTGCATACCCCACCTTTGGCGAAAAACAAAATGTCACCTTATCATAGATGTATTTTAGGTCGAATGCTAAAATGGCTTAAATCAGGTCCGACCTATTTACTGGAGAACCTGTTGATTCTTTCGCGTCCAAACAGTGGAATCACACCCGTCCTTGAATATTTCAACTGCTAATGGATTGCCAATATTTGCTTACCCGGCGTTCTGTCTGTTTTTCCGGATCATTTTATTAATTCTAATTTTTTCTTCAAACCAGAATAACATCTCCGCAAAAAAAAAAAAAAAAAAAAAAAAAAAAATGGGGGAAATCTATAATGGCGTGTCTGAAATTGCCTCGGCGATTATCATCCTAGTATGCGGCAAATGCTTGTCCATGGAATCACCCGGTGGAGAATGCATTCAATGCACGTAGCCCTCGCGTATCATTTTCATGCGGTTTATAAATGTTGTATTTCAGTAATCGTGCATTTCTGAATCACCGAACATCGCTATCAAGAGAATATATCGCTTATAAACCAGTGGTGGCCTCACCGTGTAATGGGCTCGTGAAGCGTTTTGAAATCAGAAGCGCAAGGGCCTTGGTTTCTTTTGTGTGTGTGTGTGTGTGTGTGTGTGTGTGTGTGTGTGTGTGTGAGCTGATACACATTCTAATCCACTGAATTTGTGTATAGGTCTGGACTATAATATTGCCGAAATGCTCCAATGTTTCTCAAAACCATATGGCAAAGACCGTTTCTGTCGACTATGGAGAGCTCGCCCTAAATAATAGGCATTCCAAACACATCCATGATAAATGCATGTAAACATGATTCCGCGTCTTGAATGTTTCATCTGTCAGTAATAGATTAATTCGAAATGGAAAGTGCTCGTTCAGAATTCTCAAAGGAAAAAATGCATATCCATAATAAAAAATTTGAAAGGGTGCCCACATCAATAAAACCGCATATCCCTTTCACGGAGAAGACCCAGGAAGGCGGAGGGGGGGGGGGGGGGAGGGGAAGGGTAGTCTAAACTTGGGAGTGAGTCAGTACCCTTTTGTACACATTGTTGACATGAATGCCGTCTTAAATGGCAATGAAAATACACGTACATGGAGCAATGTCTCCTTCTTGAAGCACTAAAGCCGTAGAATATAGCTGGAGATCCCGCACAGCGCCGCCAGTAGGCAGTGTGAACGCAGCTCCTAAGAGCTCTCTATATTCCCAGTGCAATCAGAACCTCACTTCCTTATAGTTGCCCAATACGGTCTTAAAGCTGATATAAATGGCATCGAAGGAAAATGGCGAATGATCAATAAAGTATTCATCAAGATTATAGTCACTGGTGTACTATATACCCTGAGCCATGATATTCTTTGAAAGATAGCCCCTCAAAAAATAATAATGATAATAATGATAATAGTAATAATACAATGCCACTGCGCCCCGATTAGGACGAGTCAGTAAGGTTTATTCATACTAGGAGGTCATTAAAAAAAAAGTTAGTTTTAGAGTTGATGATATCATCTGATTTTGTATGTGAAAGGGGTTGCCCGTTTTAGATCGTCTGTCGTCAGCCCGCATCGTCAGCTTCAAAAATACCATCGCCTCATATTTTCTGCCGGCTCCCCATCAGTCCATACCGCTATCGACCAAACAACCTTCCAAGGAACGGCGAAAATAACACCGCCGAGTGTGCCTCGATGTGTTATTCATCGCAATTCTCTTTTTTCTCTCTCCCCCCACATTTCCTTCTCGTTCTGAGTCAATATCGAACAGGTGTCGATATCGCACGATTCCCGACGATATCATGCTCGTCTTGTCGCTTCCGCGCACTGCTCCTGCATAATGCAAAGGAAAAAAAAAGAAGGTCCCTCGCTGAGCCGGAACTAATTTTTCAATCTATTGTGCTGTATCACAGGTCCACTCTTTGTTTGCTTTAAGATGCGTCCATAGAAAAATGGTTTCTCTCTCCAATCTAGTCTTACCCCAGCCTTCCCCCATCATTCCCTTTGTTAATCCTTTGATACATCGAGCACAGAAACGGCAGCGGTCCGGGTTTTCTATGGTGCGGCAAAAGGAACCATCATTAGTTTTGTTTTAAAAAATCAATAATTTGGTACAAAATCATGCATGCAAAATGTCATTCTTACGTCAAAATCAAGATCAACAAACTCACCTACTGAAGATTTGTTTTGTAACAATATCATTCCATTCGCGGGGAAGTGATAATGTAACAGAAAGGGACATGTTTCCTTTTGGCGCACCATAGCAAAAAACAACAACAACAACACAACAACAACAAACAAACAAACAACCAAACAAACAAAAACACCCTACAATTGACTTTACCGTGCTCGATGTGCCGAGGCCTTTAATGTCGTTAAAGTCCGTCTCCGTGCCCGCGTCATCGATTCAATGTCATTGTATGGATATCGATCAAAGAAGGCGTTTCTGCCACGCACGAATCAATCTTCGTGAAACGAGCAAGAACTCGATGTGGGATACTTTAGTTCGCTCTTGCATTCTTGTGTCGATTTCTTTTGTTGTTGTTGCTGTTTTCATACAAATGAGCGACAGCACAAATATACCAGCAGCTATACAAGGAGGATGTAGGGAAATCGCTGATATCATAAAGGAATGCACTCTTCTTAGCCCCCCTTTTCGTATATATATATATATATATATATATATATATATGACATATTTATACATTTATTTATTCATTTACTTATTTATTTATTTATTTATTTTTCATTAAGCTGTTCATTTACTTTTTTCACATTTTTACATGATTTTTTTTTTTGACAGAAATTGGCACATACTGCTTTTCGGGTAGTTTTTTTTTTCCTCATGTCTTGAAATTGCTGACACCTGTCGAACTTTAATAGAGTGAGAGAGAACCGAAGAGAAAGAGAGGAAAGATAGAGTGAGGGGGAGGGGTAGATTGCAGGAGAAAGAGAGAGAGATAGAAAGAGATGTTCACGTGACTTCTACCGTTACTTTGCCGGTCCATGCCCCGGGCGGTATCATATCTCTTCGCACCCTTGCCGGTGTCACCGACGACTGCTCCCAATCGCTGCCAAATTGATTCGGAAGTCCGTTTGAAGTTCTGCTCGGAATAAATTGATTAAAACTCAGCGGAAAAGGTTACAGCCACATACATACCAGGCCGGCAGAACAGCTCGACGGAGATGTGATGTAACACTATATCCTGTAGAATATAAGAAGAACGAAAAAAGGAAATTGCAGCTGTGTGTTCCCCTCCCCCTCTTTCCATTTGTACCCATCAAAGTGTATTATGGAGCACGGCAAACGGCAACAATGACTGCCTCTCATCAGCACTGGACTTTTTGTTCATCAAAAATCCATTTTCCCCATTTCCTTATCAAAATGCTCTCTCGTAACCCACTTCCCCCGGCTTAATCTTGCGAAGTTGGTTATTTCGTATAGGTATCCGTAAATCTCGTCATTTCCTCTTGGTGGCTGAGGTTGTTTGTATGTCCTAAAGTCTATATTTCATGAAACACTCTTGATGTTTAACTCTTTATGTGCCACGTTCACACGCCAGACTCAGTGGACGTTATAAATTCACACATTCTGCTCAAACGCACAAACCCGCCCAAACCGATCGATAAATCGCCAAATGCCTGCAATACAATGAGAGCGTTTCGCCCAATTCTATTTCTGCCACCTGTAGCTTGCATTTTTTGTGGTGACTGACTATAAAGGGGTGTTCCTGCTGCATATACAAGTGAATTCCAAGTTTATATCTTTCTGTTTTGTGTGTAAAAGTCATGCCTCTACAATAGAGGAGCTAATGGTTTTTTTTTTTTTTTTTTGAAAGAAAGCAAACATAGATTATTTGTCACACAATTTACATCGAAAACAAAGCGTGGCATTTTCTCTGCAACTTTGCTCCTTATATGTCTAGGGTGACAAAAATCTTTAAAAGTTACATCCACAGATTTGAAAAACAGAATGTTTTCCCAAAACACCACAACATTGCTGTCTCAGAATAATGTGGCACACAGGGGGTTTACACCATGGCACATGACACATGGCGCCATGGCATGGTGCCGTCTTGCCATGCATGGCACCATGGCACCACGGCACCATGGCACCATGGTACATGGCACACGGGTTAAGATGACATGGCACATTCGCAGTGTATACAGGACTCGGCATTAGCGGTGGCCCGGTGGCATGCATGGAGGCAATAAGAAATTGACATCGGGCTACTAAATTTCCAAAAAGGGCAAAAAGGGTGTCTCTTGGTGGTGCAAATTGGGCAACTGAGATTTAAAGTGGATTGTTATATCTTTTTATTTTGGGACCACAAAAAATTCAGATTGAAAGATTTCAGTGGCCCGAACGGGCCACCTGATATAAAAGTTAGTGTCGAGTTCTGAACATAAACATAATCATATATATATATATATATATATATATATATATTCCTCTCATGTTCCTATATGGAACACTTATCGCAATTATCCAACAGCGGGAGAAGGACATGAAGTGGCACAAAATGAAAATAGAGTAGGTATAATAGGGTTGACCAACCTTTGAACAGCTCCTCCTCCCTTTTCCTCCATCTGTCTCTCACTTTTTCGTTCTCTTTCTATCGCCCTCCCTATAGGTATATATATATATATATATATATATATATATATATATATATATATATATATATATATATATATCACCATCAGTCTATCTATCTATCTATCTGTCTATCTATCTATCTATCTATCTATCTATCTAGATTATCTATCTGTCTGTTTGTCTATCTATCTATCAAGTGATCATTTGCACAGCCGACAGACATTCCCGTGTTCGTAAACTCTTCCTATTGATTCTTGCCATATTGTCGAGCGAACTACCAATTTTATGTTTCAAGATGATGGGAAGCGGCGATATTCTGCGGGGGGGGGGGGTTGTGTTTTTTGTTTTTTTGTTTTTTGTTTTTTATTGGAAGCACAAAGGAGGGAGAGAAATTCGATCAAATTATAGCTTTTTCAGACCCGCATGCACCTTGCGAAATGTCAACTCGTGATGTAAACTATACTAGACTCTCTAATCTAACACTGTGTTTGTTTACGTGCATTCACTAGAACGATACGTATGAATTGGTGGTAGGCTCAAGGGGCTGCATTGAGGCAGACTGCGTAATGCTTCTATTTGTGATCCGAAAAACAAAGAATGATTGATAGATGATCGCCGAAAGAAATGAAAAAACAACAACAACGGGGAACATCGAAATATGCTCTCAGGAATAGTGAAAAGTACAACACATTCATCATGATGATGATGATAACAATGATAACCCGTACTGAGCAGATCTAAAACCTTGTCAAAAAGTGAATCGTTTGGTGTTGTATTTTAGTAATATAATGATGACAATGAATGAAAACGACATGGTCTTCTTTATCCAGGGTAGCCTCTTCAGTGCTGCCACTGCTCTAGCAGAGGACCCTGCTATGACCGTTACCTTATTAGCTTTGCAAGGTTCCCATTATACACCTGAGTCGAGAACGACATGGTGTAAGGATGCAAGCACTGGACGGGATTCGAACTCGGGACCTTCGACTGAAAGTGAAGTGTCTTATCCACTATGCCACGCCCAGTGCGAACACGCACTAAGATGATAGTCTGACAATAGTTTTTGTGCCAATCTCTTACGTTCTTCCTTTCCTGTTCTCTCCCTCTCCCCTTTTCTCGCTCATTCATTCTCTCTTTCTTTTTTTTTATCCTTCCAGCTTAAAGACAGTCCCCTTCACGCTGCCACCGGCTCCTATCCCAAGGGAGCGCATCGGAGGTTTCACATTCCCACCTCCAGTATCCACCATGCCAGACCCCAACATGCTCGAGCAGCCCGAATTACGCGCAGCAGAGCGACGACCATCCGTTACTATGGAGCGACGACCGTCGTATGCAGGTGAGAGAAACTCGCCAGTGTGAACACGTCCCGCGGACACTATCAATTTTTATAATCTCATAATGCCGCGTCTATTTTCTCTTGCCGTTAAAGATAATTTCACCTATCCTCTTGTGTGTGTGTATTTTGTGTGTGTGTGTTTATCTGAGGGTGTTAATACTTCCTCAGAGGAATTTCAAAGGGCGTTGTTGTTGTTTTCTAAAAATAGATGAAAATTTAATCAGCCCACGGCTCACTGCAACCTATCAACTCTTTTCACAGGTCCTAGGTCCTTTGTTCGTGATTATAAAATCAATTTGATGTTATTATTTCAATTTGCAAAAAAAAAAAAAAAATGGAAGAGCGGTCACCTAGTGTTAAGAAGCCAGAACAAAACAAAACAACAAAGGCTGACCGTGGACAGTTATTCATTATGTAAGGTTCCTCTACACTCCCCAGGCGTCAAGCCTAACTTAGTGTCATCTTTTAATATTGAAAGAATAGCAATATACTGCAATTATAACGAGAGCCGTGGATAATAATCTAAGGTCACTCTATCGACTGGTTTGCCACTTTGAGAATTCATCCTTCGATCCTGTCACCTGTAAATTAAATATTACGTCACAACCTCCCTTATCTATCCATTTCCCATACATCTATCTATTTTGCCATCCATCCACCCATCCATCCATCCAGCTATCATTCATTTTATCTCTCTTTCTTCACGTGTGAATGATTCTGTCTTGCCGCTAAAGGCCAGCAGCCTGCCATTAATTCGGACCAGCAGCAGAAGCCCTGCGTGACGTACGAGCAGGAGGACGGGCGGCGGGACAGCGTCGGGACGCTCAGTGTCTGCAGCGACTCCACCGAGGGCGGCTCGCCGACCCACAATACCTGCTCGCCCCGGGCCAGCTCCCGCAGACCGTCTGCCACGGAAGTGACGAGCCCGCCAGTTGGTGAGTCCCAAACTCTTTGTCCCATATTCCTTTATAAGAAGAATGAGAAAAAGAAGAAAAGAAATAGTTTTAAAAATGACATGACAAAGATAACATGAAAATATTATGAAATCAAATAATGAAAGGAATAACTATTCTAGTAGTAAGCTCTTTAATTTGCATATACATCCGCCCTTGCACATACAAACACACATGTTGTACACAAACAAGAATACACACCCACAAAGAAAGTGTAACAGGGACAACTTTCCAATTCGTGACTATTAACGCACATTTCCATCGATCCAGTAACTGAAAGACTTTTTTTTTTCAGCACTAAATATGAATTGGAAAATAGGTTGTTTTATACAAACTTATGATAACTGCATTATAAGAAAACTAATTTAAATTAATTTAATTTAATTCACTAATTTGAATTTCACTAAATTTCACTAAAAGAAAACAATAATAAAAACAGCATTGTAAAAAAAAACCCCACACATACAAAAACAACAACAACCCAGATCCTCCTACCCACACTGTAATCTGCCCCAAACCCATCCCCCATATACTACCATGATAGCAAATGTTAGACTGTCATTGGTGGCTATATACATTACTGAACCGCAATAGCCCTGTGTCCCTCGTCATAGACGAGAAATACCAAGAATTGGGCGGCAAAGCCAGGTTGATCCAACATTACTGTAAATTTTCCCGCCGAAATGGAATGAGCAATGCGAGACAAATTATTAGGAGAGACTATGTCAAAACCACTTGATGTGATCCGATGTAGGTGCACATGACACACCGTAGGCATATATCAGCAATTGAGATAGCAAACGTGATCGAGTCATTGGTACAACATTTAAACGGGGTGGCTTGCCGGCTTAGAGCCGACTCGATCTTTCCGCTGAAATCCCTCCTGCAAGACACGATTTGCAGCCCCAGATTTTGATTACTGGGCCGTGAAAAGGGATCATTAGAGCAATCCCGTGGAGCCCTGGTTTGCTCACACCTTGAAAAATGCCAAGGCCATGAAATACGCCAGAAGCTTTTTTTTTTCTCCTTTCCCTTGTAAGTGTAGGCCTTATCTTAAATTTGATGCAGTGTTGGTGGAATGAGCGCAACTCAAAGCGAGTTATACAGAATGAGCGTGGGCGGTATTCGCACGCCGATAAAAAGGCAAATCGTTACGTTGCTATACTTCGTGATATCCGCATCGTTGCGAAACAGAAGGAAGGACTAATAAGCAACGGTTATGAAATCGGCGATTATATTGGCGGCGCCTTTCAGGTATGAAAAGTACCAAATGACATTCATTGAGGACGGGATTGGTATGTTACAGAACTAACTCGAATTTACTTTATTTTTTTACATGTTTTTTTTTTTTCGATGTGAGTTTTACATACTTAGTCAAAATAATAAAGGCCACGTCTATAGGAACGAATTTTTCTGTATCTTTATTCAGCTATGAATTACAGAAATGTGCTGTTTCAGCAAGATATGAAATTTATATAAGTCCCTTTTTTCGGTCAGGGTGAACAGCCTGCACTGGAAAATAAAAGCACTACCATTTTGAAATACAATTGAAATGACATTGATACGTGTACTTTTTTTCCCATCTGGAGTGATTTATTATTGAAAAAAATATATATCATAAAAAATAAAAAAATTGCAAAGGTTATTGTTAATGTACACAATATCGATTTTATTGTAAGAATAAACTGAATAAAACTCATCACACATTGTGATTACACAGATACAATCGGTGCAAATATAATGTCGCTACAAAACCAACACCTACGTGTATATGGATTTAGTAATAGTGCATATTTTCTTAGCATATTTTGTTGCAGTGCAGCCAGAATACAAACTTTTAGTCACTTTAGCCGCGGTCACACTGGTGAAACAACGAGAACTTCAAAACCGCGATCTTAAACTTTGCATTTTTTTTTTTTTTTTTTTGCCAGTGTGGCCGCGGCTTTTGAGAAACCGACTTTTTAGACCATTAAATCCATTCTAAAATGTGCACCACATTATCACTCAATACTGCGGAAAGATTACGTCAGCAGTGGAAATATGGAAGAATATCGCACCATTCGTCATCGTACGGGATTTTTTTTTTTTTTTTAAAAGAGAGATTTAAAAAAACTCGGTCTATGAAGCGGAAGAATCGGTATACAATGACGGGTTCCCGAGGGAAGCGATGAGCATTTGCATGCATATATGCAGGAAATCTGCCGAGATGTGCGCAGTTTAGGTGTCATCCAGTCGCTCATAAACGCGCGCGCGCACGGATACGATGCATTCAACGAGTCTATGGAGCCCCATTAAAAAGGGGTGCGAATCCGACGGCGGGTTCGGGGAAAGTAGAGCTTGGCCTACTTGACATTGGAACGTCGGTTGATAGATCTTTATGTCGTCTCGCTCTGGTTCCTACGCCGAGTAACTGGAAACGATAGTCGATGACTAAACTCTGGTTGCAAGGTATTGCAGAGGAGTTGACACTATATACCCGATGCCTTGCAGACTAACTTGATGCTCAGTTTGTAAGAGTTATGAGACCACTTGAAAGACAAGGTGAGACTTGGTGAAAAGCTATCCTGTCGATATCTTTGACCTTTTTTTGAATCATTTCAAATATAAAAAAAGTGTGTAATAATCATAAAACCGAACCGCCACTATAATGCGCACGCGCGAACAAACACACAGTAAACACACCTAACTGCCTAACGCAAGCATCATGCACGCCACAGTGACCAAACCAATTCTTCTAGCTTTTCTTTCGTAAACGCGAATCATTAACATCGGTATTCGAAAAGAATAACAACGATTTTATGCAACGAAAATTGGCAGTGGTTACGAAACGGATATCAAGTGCTTATTTTGTGCATTCACGTCGTCTGGTACTAGTAATCCAACTTCCTTTCCCTTTAGAAGAAGGACGCTCGAGGAGAAGAAAAGAACAATACGTTTCGTGCCCCAGAAATCCCGAGGGGAACGACCAAACAAATATAACATCGACCTTTTCTCTATCGCTCTCTTTCTCTCTCGCAGAGAATGAAAAAAAAAAATACAAACAAACAAGACAGAAACTGTTAAGGGGTTACAGTTATGCAATGACAGAATTTCCTAGCCAGATGAACAGACAACAATCAGTGGACACAGATAAAGAGCAAAACAAGATGAATCAACACTTAACTTGAAAGCTTTTGGGGACTTGTTTTCCACCAGTCTGAAATAATCGAAACTCGTTGAGCTCTTTTAATAGCCGGCGGGTGAAAACAATACAGTGATAAGTTAGAGACGATTGTGTGCCGATAGCCACTAACAAGCAAAAAAAAAAAAGTCAAAGAATATACACTGTACCGTCTTTTCACAATGTACACACACACACACACACACACACACACACACACACATCATCATCACTACACGTATACCCACACACTATCAATACACCTTATAACCACACACAAACACAGACACACACACACACGTACACACACACTTACGCTCACGTAAGTACTTATCGATCGTAGATATGAACACACTGGAGCTGCGTGTCTATCACATGACGCACGCATGAGCGTACTGTAGAAATATCATCACTCAAGGGAAAGCCTCCGACATCTTTATTGTTTCTGTTCCTTGTGGGTCCTGAGGGCTTTTGATACACATCCATCCCTTGTGGGACATCAAAATGTTAGCAATACCCCCAAAGCTTTGATGATATCTGACGAAGAAGAGAACAACGGAAAGATGGAAGGGGGAAGTTTTTTTTTTGTTTTTTTTTTTTCTGGTTGACATTTACAATTTGCATTTGTAGGTCCTTCCCAAAGTTTGTGTTTCGAAACAGTATTAATCAGAAAAACCTTAATATTGAACTTTATTTCATGTACCATAAGAAATATAAGGAAATGAAGCAGCAAATGAGAAGAAAGGACAAAGATGATTTATTTGTTTGTTGTTGTTGTTGTTGTTGTTGTTGTTGTTGTTGTTGTTGTTGTTGTTGTTGCTTTTGTTTCTGTTTTTCCCTTTTGGAGAAAGAATAGCTACCAGTTCAAGAAATTTCTCTAAATCGCAACCCTATAGTCACGCCATAGCTTTGTAGAGTTTCGGCGTGTTTACATATCTTTACAGTGCAACACTTCACAGTATGTTTATAATTATGTTTCTCACTCTATGTAATTCTGAGGCCAGTGCTGCCTTTTTAATCTAATTTGCAAAAGAAAAAAAAAAACAACGAATGTTTTAAAAAAAGAGGGTGGTTTTAATAGGCAAACGCCGCATCACGTCTCTCTCCCCCTTCCCTATCTATCTATTTATCTTTCTCCTACCTCTGCTACTTTGCTTTAGTATTCAAATTTGATACGGATACATAGATATGAAGAGATGATAGTATACTGATTGTCAAAACACGCACGGTTTCCACCACTATAATGAATGTCAAACCCAGATACATAATTACATCAATGTACAACGTCAGAGTTCTAACACCACGATACAGAAGAAATAAATCCATAGGTTGATTTAAAGAAAGTATATAGATCTATCGAAGCACTACCGATATGCACTAAACACGAAGTAGGCAATATATTCTCGAACTGTCTGCAAAAAGGTGACACAAATCATGTTAAATCGTTTTTATGAAAGCTCTGAATTTGCTCTCTCCAGAGATTCGACTTATAGCATCAATTAACGCGTTTCATTTCCTGAGATTTCATTCGCCTCTCTATATTGTGCCAAGACTCTCTCATAGTATCAAAAGATGGAACCTCACGTAGGAGCTAAATCCGTTCATTTTCGAAGCCTAATGCAGCTGGTGATCTAATATTTGGAAAAAACACAGTTCCCATTCCTACCTTCAATATAAGAAAACAAAACTTAGAATCCCCCATACGCTCACGGCTTCACGTCCGTTCGTAAAGCAGCTCATGCGTATTTGGCGTCACATGTATTAGCTGCAAAGCCGAATATCGCATTCTGGGGTATCAAAGCAACACTGCTAATAGCGGGTACTACGTAAGCAAAGCAAGCATTAAAGTTACAGTGTGACGTCTGTCTATAGGCAAAAGCTACGTGTTTTGAGCACACCATTATCGACACAGTATAATAACCGGACGAGACTGAGACACCCCGGAAACGCCATTCTAGTAGTTAGCTTCCAGTAATAGTCAAACGCCCCATTGTGTGTGTTTGTGTATAGTTAAAACTTGCTATTCTGAAAACGTTATAAAAGTGAAATCACCGTAATTTTGCCAAAATGTTAACCATGCTGGTGAAGTGTTTGGGTTTTTTCCCCTTTTTTTTCCTAATGATATTGCGCTTTGGACTGTGGGCACTGCATTTATTTTCGTCATCTCGAGAGGAATATCTCATAATCAAAATCAATTTTACGCAACGAAAGCAATCTTGTGACCATTGCAACTCCTTGTCCCCCAAAATGTTAAACCAAAATCTCGTCCAGTTTTTCAGACTAATATTTCTGTCGACAATCCTTAGCATAGATAACCACACCCTAGTTTTCAAGTTCCTGAAACTTAGCTTTAAAAATTCATCTGTCATAATTCTGAAACATTGGTGACTTTACGGAATAAGCCATCCGGAACTAACAAATTCTTAAGATATATCCTAATTTATAATGACTCACGCAATATAAGCTCCTGCATCACCTAAAGAGTACATGGACACGTTTGGTCACCCCATGCAGTCAAACATAGAGTATAAGATTCTTGACTTGGAAATGTACATCAAAGCTACCAATCTTTTAAGTCTGTTTACAGGGATAAAGTTGTTACCAGATAGTTTATAGAGCTAAATACAAGGGATGCTTTTGTTGTTGACGTTGATGTCTATTTTCCTATGTGTGTGTGTATGTGTGAGCGTGTGTGTGTGTGTGTGTGTGGGTGTGTGTGTTTGCCGTATGGGTTGTTGGTTTCTTTTTTTTTTCCTCCTGCAATCGTCTTACACAAACAACAACAAAACCTCAAATGGCGGAGGTGAACATCGCCTACTCCAACTCTCAATTAGACCGGATATGGATGTATGGATGCAGCGTTTGCCCCAAACTCGGCCATATTAACCTCTATTGATAGAGCTGAATTGGATTTCAAACACGACTGCTGCCAGCGAGGGCTTGTATAGGATTACCGTACGAGCATTACATGTCAAAGAAAGGAAAATAAATGAAAGGACGGGAGACGTCATGAATTTTGCTCTCGTCCTTTTTTCCTCTCCATCTCTCTATCTCTTTCTTTCTCTTTTTCCGCTCCTTTTTTTTTCTGTACGAGGTAAACCAAGTTAAGCGAAACGCGAGCAAGCTCGCCACGGAATGCGGGCGTTCCGCGTGCTTATTGGTCGAGGTGTATTAGCTTGCATTGTCGTTCCGGTATAGCGAGGTATCAGTCCGACTTGCAACAGCAAAACCGACACCAGGTCGGCCCTAACCGTTGTTTATGTAGAAACCGCAACCGAGGAGCGACGCGTGTTAAAACTACACACACTTCGACCGTACACGCCGTGGCTCGAAAGAAACCGTATACGGTGGAAAAATACAAGGGCTGGTGGCACAAGTTTACTTTTATTATGATAGGCTGCACAAAATAATATAGCATGGAGTGGGAGTCTCTGTTGATATGTATATGGACGCACTGAAACAAAAAGTTGTTGAAATAATTAGTTCTTGTGTTCTTGTATATCTTATGACCATGCAATCTGCCCCATGCTTGATTTTTGTTCTTCTGTCCATAAATCTTGACAATTTCCGCAGAGTTTGTCATAATATGTGAAAACGTTTCTCCTCAGAGCTTGAATGTTATATATATTATATATATATATATATATATATATATATATATATATATATATATATATATATATATATATATATATATAAATGACTTGTATATGTGCTTGAATGAACTAATAGGAATGTTCCAACTGGAAAGGGGAATCGTCAACAAGAAGATAACAACAGCGTACGAAAAGGTCGAATAATCAAATTGAAATAGTTAGGGGGACATATCATGCCATATAGAAAATAAGGGATCTAATCGAATGTACATGTGCGATTTGACGATAAACAATCACGGACTCAAATGGAAACTGTGCAAATGCGATCTTATACTTCACTCACTCGCACACGTATACTTAAGGACTCCCCCTCGCTCCCTCTCCCCCCCCCCCTCCCTCTCGCTCTCTTACTCACTGTCGTTATAACTTGGACGAGTGCTTACTTCCCACTTATGGCTGATTCGCAGAAACCGCGAGGCATATGCGACCTTTACAAGCGAAACATGGTGTGTGTATTTAATATGAGCAGCTTGGGGACACTGTTCGCTGTATCGGTACATGCATGGTGGTAGACTATAGAACGGAGGAAATCTTTACATGAAATTGTCGGTTGTATACAAGCCGCCGTTTGTTTTACTCATCCCTGCATTTATACGGGATGTATGCCGCCGCTACATTCGTATAGATGTCCGCCATGTTAAAACAATACGATTATTTTTTTTATTATCGTCTTTATGGTTATCATTGTTATGTTTATCATTTTATCTTTATTATCATAATCGTCGTTGTTACTATTATAATCAGCGTCAGCATTCTCAACATCATTATCATAATTATTATCATTACGACTACTTCTTTATTGGCTTCATCATAATATCATCATCATCATCATCATCATCATCATCATCATCATCATCATCATCATCTTTACAGGTAACAGTATCTTATCGCAAGATGGCTACAGGATAGCAGTAAGAGTGATTATAAGGTTGCATGTATATCAAGTTCAATAGCGGATGCACCGGTTGCGTGTGCCCGTTTGTAGGGAAAAAGTCCAGTAAAACTGACCAACTATTGGACCTTACATCCCGAACTATCCGCCCAAAGCATTTGAGATTGGTCACACATGTCAACAGAAACTTCTTTAACAACACTGGCAAAAAATAAAAATAAATGAATAAATTACGTGCTCGATTAAAACATGAAGGATCACCTGTAAGATGTTACACTAGCTCGCTGAATTCTACCGCATGGTAACACGCAGGTTATTGGAGTGTCATTCTACTCAGTAGTATAGTGATGATGTATTTGGGACAATTCAAGCGGAACTCATTTTTATTCAAACGACTTTCCCGCTGACATTTAAGATCTTGCCACACCCACGGCTTCACGAGTCCCTCCCACATAACGCTACCGTATACTCCGAAAATAGTCACAATTCAGTCTGACCTCCTAAGCACACCAAAACACCCACCAAGGCCATGCACCTTCCAAGACACGGCGAGTCCACATTCCACCTCCAGTCTGTTGAGCACCAAACGATGGCGGTGTATGTCCACCCACAGATTTCGGTTTCATTTCTCCCCATGACATGACAGTGTACATGCTATTTAGGATGATTCGAACATAGTACGTGGTTGTTTGCTTCGCCCTGAAGGGAGAGTGGGCTGATTTATGCATTTTGCGGGGAAAATTCAAGGAAGAACATGAGCTTTTCACCAGCATGAGTTAATGATTAAGCGACGAACGAGATTGGGGATAAATAAAATGCCCCCTGTAATTGTTTTCCTTCGTCTGATGGGATGGTGCAGAGAGGCGAATCAATTTTGTAACGTCAGGCTGCAGCTGCTGTCATGAATGGTAACCTTTGCTTTTTACTTTACATGACAGCATCCCGGTATAGGACAGTCGATTCATCGCCCCCCCCCTTCTCTCTGTCCCCCTCCCCCTCAGCCCCCCTCCCTCTCCCTCCTGATGTCACGCACATTCTCTCAACCTTTCTCTTTATATCTGTCCCTCTCCATTTCTCCTAACTCCATTTTTCTCTCTCTCTCTCAATCTATCGGTCTTGCTGTTAGCTATCAACCCATCTACCGATTTTGTTTCTTTCCCTCTTTCTTTCTGAATATGTCTCCATCTTTCTCCTATATTTGTCTCTCTCACGCGCTCTGTCTCTCTTTCTAATTTTGTCCCCCTTCTCTCTTTCAACCCATCAATCTATCCATCCCGCCTTCTCCCTGTTCGTGTGTGTGTGTGTGGGGGGGGGGTAGTAGATTGGACGTGAGTGTTTGTATTTGTGTACTCTCCAGAAATGTCTGTCTGCCTTCATTTCCTAATATCCTGTCCCGAGTCCCAAGATCGTTCAATTATCATGGCGAGCGCACAATTAATTTGGCCCCTCCCGTTCATGGATGCCCCGCCCGGCGGGCTCAGAACACGTCGAGTAACGGCGATCGCACCCCTAGCTCTCTAAAAACGCTACATCGTCGAGGAACATTCTGGTAGGAGTTCACCGACAATGCTGGAGGGCATTGACATCATAAATCATTACACACACAAAAAACGAAAAAAAAAAAAAAACAACGGTAACTCGGTTTAGGACCTAGCTAGTAAAGGGGTTTTTCGTCTGATAATGGAACCTCGCTTCCGTATACCCGTGTGGATGTATATTTCTTAATCAGTTTCAGAGAAATGTTGTTCACCGGCGGTGACATTTACTATCTCATTCTGTCATGGTGACTGAAAGAATTGCAGAGGAGGTGGTCACATATATTGACATGCACGACTTTGATAATGCAGAGGTCATGAAACATGTACACCTGCGTGGACTCTAAGTGAGTCATTCATTTTATGAATCTAATTACTATATACATATTCAGAGTTTGAACGTAAAAACAGATAAACGCCATTTTCGAAGCTTTCTAAGTACTAATTCAAAGGTTATCATCAAATACAAGAAAAATATTTTTAGTGATACTGCACTCATTACATTTATTTTAAAAAAGTGTATTTTATTATAAGATGTTATTAAAATTGTCCTGTGTGCTTTAGGTATTTTCTTTGGTTTTCAACGGCTTCAATCACAAATATCTGAAGATGATGAAATAAAGATATATAATATATATATATATATATATATATATATATATGATATTCATTCATTCATTCATTTCATTCTATTTTATTTCATTTCCGACGAAAGTATACAAAATGACAATTGCATGTAAACAAAGTAAAGTACAATGTTACTTTTACATATCCAAATGAGATTTAAATGTACGTCATTTGTTTACAATGAGACAATAAGCACACACACACACACACACACACACACATATATATATATATATATATATATATATATATATATATACATATTTGCATTTAAAGTCGTCAAATGCAATTCATTGTATATATGAACACACAGGTAATGTCTTCATTCGGTCTTTCAAAATGTTTTTTCATGTCCCTCTTTGTGGTGCAGGTGCCTTCGTACTTGGTGGTCTGAACCCCGAGCTCTACAAGCTCCAGGACGAGGAGGAGGAGTCCGACTTCGCCGATGACCACATCGGACGGATATGGTTTGCCGTCGAGTACGAGCTCGAGTCCGAGCGCCTCGTAGTATCACTCATTAAGGTGAGGCAACAGTAAAACAAACAAACAAAACAACAACAACAAACAAACAAACAGAAATATAGAACGGCCCCATGGCAAAATATCAGCTTGATAACGAAATGTTTTTGGATAAAAATTCTGTGCACAATTTCTCTCGCAGATGACTATGATAACGCAAAAAATGCATATTATGCACTCACACTCAAACACAAAAACACACATACACACATATTCAATGCTATATATTAACTGACAGTTATAATTTGCAAAAGTTGGAAGCATCTCTATAAACTGCGGATTATACTACACAAACACTTTCTCATTCTCTCTTAACGCTTAAGGTGCGTGAACAGTAACACATGTATTTATACACACTGTAACCCAAGCATACACAATGAATTCATCGATACCGTTATCACCATACTGTCAGGAATCTTGCCACCATTAAATTACAATCTGTCATTGTTCTTGTTGTTGCTGTATGACATTTTGACATCGACTTCAGTCGGCCGCAATGTGAATTGAAGGTGTGGCACCCGTCCCTCTGATAAAAACAGAGAACTCGCTAATAGGGCGCTCTCCTCGTAATGGTGTACAGTCTGGACAGAGGGGAAAAAAAGGGGGGGGGGGGGCGACTGGCCCCCATGTCTGCGATGAGTCACCCGTAAGTGACTCTCGTCAGTAGTTCGTTACCTCTTACAAGCACTTATCTCAGTGAGTGATGCGCAAAATCCATTTCAATCTATGCCCAGAGTGAATATGCGTCACTAATTTTGGCGCGAGTGAGGAGGGGGGTCTGTAGTTTGCGCATATAACCTTCCAGGGTTACATTACGGAAGTCTTCTGCATTTTGTTGTTTGGTTTGGGGTTTGCTTGTTTTTGTTTTTTTTTTTGCATCGTTTTCGGAAGCTGTTTACACACCCACACCATTTTGTACATGTCTCTGTGACTAAAACAGGTTAAGCGTCATGAGTAATGTATGGCTAACTTTGACGCATGAATCAGGACATAGATCACTTTCATGGCTAGTCTCCCTCGCCGATGAATTTGGCAGAACTGCACCACCATTATCAAGCAAATTAGTCAGCAATGAATCAAACCTTCTGGTTCCACCCTTCGTTTTGTTTGGAGTGTCTGTTTGTTTCTGATGTTCTGGCAAAAGTTGACATTGTATCATAATATATGCATCAGACGCAGTTCCGTCAATGTCTTGAGAACAAAATTCTAATTCAGGATATATTCTAACAAATAAGCACTTGCTGCAGCTGCAAATATATTACAGCATGTCTTCACTACTTAGAGTGATGATGTTATCAGAGTTTCATTTTCAGATGTATTGACGAGTGCAATTGCAGGCTACAAGGGTGTTTTGAAATCCACCGAGAATTCGATAGAGAATTTCAAGCAATATCCGATTGGATATAACTTGATACTTGTTAAATTTGCAAAATATATCGTGCGGTAATATCATACCTTTCTTCACAATTGTTATTTCTATATAATATTTATATTATTTATCTCACTGTTTACCTGTGTGTCTGTTTGTCTTTTCAGGCCAAAAACCTTCCTAGCAGGACGTTAGGAAACGCCAACCAGTGCGATCCCCTTGTTAAAGTATTCTTGCTTCCCGAAGAAAGGCGCCACCTACAGTCGAAGGTTAAACGGAAAACTTGCAATCCCAAGTTTGACGAGAGTTTCGTCTTCCAAGTAAGCAGCACCAGCGTGTTAAACAAATTGCTTTGTGTGTATGTGTATGTGTGTGTGCGTATGTGTGTGTGTGCGTGCGTGCGTGCGTGCGTGCTTGCCTGTTTGTGCGTTCATGTGTAGTGTGCTGGACTTTACCTAATACTTTGTCCTTTCATAATTTATTGCATGTGTCACATTATTTAACCCATAAACCCCACAAACCAGATATTGTGGTTTGGTGCTCATCTTTTTCTATGTTCTTTTTTGTCTACATATAATTTGCATTTTTTAAGGCTAGGTAAACCATCTTCATTCCAGACCTTTGTTGCTCATAAGTCACTGTGTACTTTTGCTGCAGAATTTCTCTTGATTCTTAAATCAATGATCGATTTTTGTTAGAAGATTTAATTTCCTCTTTCTTCCATTTACCTTTTCTTCTTGTTACGAATTTCCTTCTGATTTCGTGAGCACATGATGAGTCAATAGATTTTTCAACCTGTTTACTGTAACTGAGCGATGCAAAATTGTTCATGAGATGACGTTGATTCGTTTTCAAAACGGTTGCATAAACTTGAAAACCATGGTAAATCATTCATGAAATGGCACTGTCATGCAAAGTAATACGAGTAATTTTCATCTTGTTTACAAAATGGGGTGACCGAACCTAACGTTATTTCAGAAAAAAAAAACTGCAATTAATCATAGCCTTTTGAGACACGACCGTCCGATTAATTTGGTAATGGTTGAGATGATTTAAAAAAAAAAAATTGGCGATGCAATAAGTTGAATACCAATTATTGCGGCTCATAATAAGATTGTTACCTAAGTGCATATTATATTTCTGGCAATGATTACGGAATGACCAGAAAATTATCAACGAAGATGACGTTACTTTCGACTGTGGTATGACTATCATGAGTAGATGTCAACACATTATTACAGAAAATGATATAAGATTACGATAAAATGTTTAAAACTAAACTAAACTAAACTGAAAACTCAACATCTCAAGATCAAAGCATACTGCACAACTTGCATATTTGTCAAGTATACAAGATATATGAATATATACACAGTGGCATATAAGACATTCGTGCATGCTTTATTTCGAATGTTTTGTAGGTCACCTTCAAGGCACTGCAACAGCGCACCCTACGTCTGTCCGTATACGACGTAGATCGGTCCAAGAAACATCGACTTATTGGCCACTGCAGCTACCCGCTCAAGGACATGGACTATGAGGCCCACCAGAAAGTCGTTATGTGGCTCGATCTCGAAAAAGAGGTCGCCGAGGTTAGTATATATCTCGATGTCAATGTTGATGTCGATGTTGATGTTGATGTCGATGTTAGACATCTAGCTGGAAGAAAAAAAAAATCAAGTGTTAGTTTGTTGTATCTTTTGTATTTTATTTAGCGGAAGGAAATGTAAAGAAACGGCGATGGATCCGTGGATACAATATAATTGTAAAATCTTAGAGGTTCTGAAGAGAAACAAGGCTCATTCTTGCACACATGATGGCAAATAAGGCTTACATAATTATCATATCATGCATTGTATAAAGACTAAACATCGTTCACATAATAAATATGGCATGCCTCCTTTATTATGAATGGTAAATTTCTTACGCATTCGCTAAAACTAGCAAAAGAGAAAAATGCGAGGAATGTTTCCCCCTAGTGAGTAATGCATAAAGCTGTTCAAGTTGATGCAATTCTGATGAAAAATTATAACCTTCAGAAAAGAATTGATGGCAAGTAAGAATGCTAGGTTAAGAGATTTGGCAACCTTTAAAGAGACAGAATCAATAAAAGCAAATTGTTGCTGATGGGCACACACAGAATGAAATAATTGCGTCTTGCTGTGCCCTTGAAGAGCCTAGCGCTTTCTTGAGATGTGAATATAGCGATGAAAAGATAATGATAATATAGAAGATAAGGATTTCTGGAATGGAAAATGTGCAGACGGCATAATGTGGTAGTATGATTCATTGAAAAAAAAAAGAAAGAAAAGGAAAGGTTGCCAGATCAGAGGCATAACAAAGAGAGTAGGGGGGGGGAGAGAGAGAGAGAATGCCTACATACTTGTACGACAAAAAAAAAAGAGAGATTGAAGGTGTATGGTATGTGTGTAGGTGTAGATGTGTGTAGGTGTGCGTGTGTGTGTGTGCGCGCGCGCGTGTGTGCGTGTGAGAGTGTGTGTGCGTGTGACAGTGTGTGTGTGTGTGTGTGTGTGCGTGCGTGTGTGCGTGTGAGTGTATGAAGAGAAAGTAGAAAAGCACGCAGTCAGGAAGAGATGGGATCAAGATACAGAAGGAAGGACGAGGGCTGTAGGAGTATCTAAGCGTGGTGAAACATGTGACAGAGGTATGTAAATTTGACAAAGCGAGGTATGCGGAGAAAGCACACGCAGGCAGGTAGAGAGAGATGATTATACGAGAGAGTCTAATATGTGTAACCGAGCTTGAAGTAAGAGAGGAAAAATAAAGAGATAAAGAGATATAGATGAATTAGTGGGAGATACAGAGAGAGAAGGGGGCGGGAGAGAGAGAGGGAGAGAGGGAGGGGGAGGAGAAAAACGGTTGCGGTTGATGATTATTGCTCGAGGCTAGAAAAGTGTTTGATTATAGAGATAGAAAAATACACAGATAAAGAGATATAAAAGTGTTATATATAGAAAGAGATATATAAGTGTGATATACAAGGAGAGAGAGAGAGGGGTGGGGGGAAGTAGAAGGGAGAGATAGTTAGAGAGAGGGAGTTACATCAGATCTGTGGCAGATAACACAAAGATCGAAAAAGATGAGAGAGAGAAAGAAACGAAGAAGAATAAGGACAAGGACGAATGCGGTCAATGTGTATATTGCTCGCGGCTGGAAACGTGTTAGATGATAGAGTTTACATTGTGGCGCAGAAAGAAAGCGTGGTGATAATTGGGCTCATACCGTTGCTCACCTCGCTTCAGCTTAGTCAACTTATCCATGGACGTTGACGTGTGTTTCTTCGTATTTCATAATAATCTCAGTAATTACGAAGCAAATCAATAACAAATCTCATGTAACTCTGATATGTTTTTATGATTGTGTTCTTATGCCAATTTGAAGAGTTGTATTATTTTCATTTAAATGATTGTTCTGTGACTACGTCTCTCTCCTCCGTTCCCATAGCAACCAGCATCATCAGAGAGCGGGGATATCCACTTTTCGCTGAACTACAACAACACCAACGAGCGGCTGACTGTGGTGATCGCCGAGGGGAAAGGTTTTAAGATGCTGGATGGATTCCAACACGTCGGTAAGTGTGCGCGTGAGCACTGCACCATGTGTCTACTGTTATCAGCGATGCGAATAACTTCTATATAACCCATTAATACGATGGGTTTAGTGCAGTCACGGTAGAAGTACAGACAGTGGTGTTTGTGGTTGTAATTCGGTAGTATAAGCACGCTAGTCGTCCATTAATGAGGTGATATGACATTACTTGAGGCAAAAACGCATACTAATGTAGCATTGAATTGCATTCTAATCGAATAGCACTTAGTTGCTTTTGCTTTCATCTCGTCAACAAATTCAATGTTGAAGAATGATATTTACCCAAACTTTCAAATCCATTATTGCTCTCGGCAGAAAAAACTTAAGCTCATAAGTGGATCTGGGAACAACATTCGGCGAAATGTTTACCTTCTTCGGCGTTATCTTTTAAGTCTTTTTTTTTGGGGGGGGGGTAATCTTCTTTTCTCACTTTCTTGGTTTTTTTTTCTTCTCTTTCTTCCTTCTCTGACTTCTTCTCCTTCCTCTCCTCAGCCTCCTTCTTCCTTTGATTCTTTCTGTGAGCCTCATTCTCCTATTTCTTCCCTTTCTCCTTCTCTCTTTCCTTTCCTTTTCTTCCTCTTCATTTCCATTTCTTCTTCCCTCATTCACAATCATCCGCACCTACTGCTTCTGATACGCACTTTGCAAATAGTCTCGTCCAAAAGTTCCTCGGCCGAAAACTGAAAGCCGCTAAGTCGCCCCGGAAATCGGCGTCACTCGCCACTCTAGGCGTTCTTCCCATTTCAATTGGCGCCGTGAATGAGCAAATTTATAGCAATTCTCCTATATTTCCCCAAAATGGAAATCAATATTTCGTAGTCGACCCATTTCTTCCCGAAAAAAAAAATCCGACAACACAATAGCAAGCAGCGAGGTTCTCGCGTTTGAATAACACCATTCGAATGTAGGCCCTACTTTTTCAAAGACTTTTTATTTGTTCCATTTCTATCTTCCATATGTGAATATTTTTTTTCGAGATTAAAAAAAAGAAATTGCATGGTTTCTTCTTTAAAGTCTTTGATTTGCTCGTACCTGCATGTGCGTGAGCTTTGTCATTGCCAACACCGTCGTTTTAGCTGTCATGACAGAAAATTTGTTGATGGTAGATAGATTATTTCAAAGACAGAAAATGATATCGTGGTTTAACGTTATCACACAATCACCACCACCACCATCATCATCATTAGCGTTATCATTATCCCTTTAATCATTAACTTCATCAATACCCGTTACACCTTGAGAAATCGGGAGTAATGAAGCATCATAGTGATCATGACCACTAATGATGATGATGATGATAATAATAATAATAATAATAATAATAATAATAATAATAATAATAATAATAATAATAATAATAAATAGCATTTTCAGTATATTTATTATTATTATTATTATTATTAATATCATTGTATTATTGTAATTATTATCATTATTATTATTATTATTGCTATTAGTAATATCAATGATAATTACAATTTACATTATGTCATTTCTATGAATAAAATGCTGAAGGCGCACTCGTAGATGAAAGCCTGAAGAAAAAATAACGAAAAATAAGAAAAGTTCAGATATCATGAAGCAAAATAAATAATGATGCAGCTTAGTAACTTGTTGAGCATGATTGCGCTCCTCTGGATTCATTTTCATTATTTTTTTTATATGGGAGCGCTGTGGCATAGCGGATACGACTCCCAACTCCCAATCGGAGGACCCGAGTTCGATTCCCGCCTTGTGCTCATGTCCTTGGACAAGATGTTTTTACCCACAATGTCCCTCTCAACCCAGGTGTATAAATGGACATACCTGGCAACGCTAGGTTAATAATGGCAGGGCCCTCTGGTAGAGCAGTGGCAACACTGAAGAGGCTACCCTGGATAAATAAGACATGATGATAAGATGATGATGGTGATGATGATGATGATGATTATCATTATTATTATTATTATTATTATTATTATTATTATTATTATTATTATTATTATTATTATCACTATTATCATAATATCATTATTATTATCATTATCATTATTATTATCATTATTATTATTATTATTATTATTATTATTATTATTATTATTAACATCATCATCATCATCATTAGTATTATTATTATCATTATCATTGGCCAACCACAGACAGCTACGTTAAAGTCAGCCTCATGAATATCGGCAAGGTGATGAAGGCGAAGAAGACGGAGGTGGTAAAGAAGAACTGCAACCCGACCTTCAACGAGTCCTTCCACTTTAAGCTTCCTCCGGACGGGCTCGACATGTACAGCATCTCCGTGGCCGTCATGCAGCACGCGCCGGGCGTGAAAGGTGGGTGAAGTTCCTAACATGAGGTTTCATGACTTTTTTGCTCCTACAACAATATTGCTCCCATGATTTAATATTATCTGCACTTTAATCCAAACATAAATTCTACCCACAACCATGAACCCTAATCCTAATCCTAATCCTCACATCAAGCTAAACCTAAAACCCTATCACATTCCTAGCCCTCATCCTAGTCCTTGGAGAAAATAAGACCGGAGCCAATAATGTCGCAGGAGAAAATGTCGTGTCACCAGTGCCTGGAGATAACTGTCTTGAATCCATGGAAAAGCCACTATTTCGAGAAAAAAAAAATGTCATAAATCTATGATTGCAAAATGAAACAAACAAAATAGCCTTCTCATGTTGTTCCGAAATCAAATATTGTACTAGAATCAAACATTTTTTTTTTGTTTAATCTAGAGATAGTGATTAAAAAAATGTCTTAATATACATTATTTTTCCGGCGAAGCCACTGTCCTTCTAGACAGTCCTACATCAGCTACTTATACCCTAGAAATGCCGGGTACCCATTTGGTAACATCCAGGTCTTTATGAAGTAAAAGATATTGTCCAGAGATCTAAATCTAACGTATAGGACCTGATGTTTGAAAGTCCAGATTTTAATCCCATATACCACGATACTCTGTTTTGGTAGCTCCATGCTCTGACTTTGGTATAGAAAATGAACGTTATCCCCTGCATTCACAACTTAATTGAAAGTGCGTTATCTCTTTTTAATCTATACGTTTATCTTTAAAAAAAGTAACAATCATTTCTGATGGAACTCATTGGAGGGAAGTGGGTTTGCAACATGTGTGTGTGTGTGTGTGTGTGTGTGTGTGTGTGTGTGTGTGTGTGCGTGTGTGTGTGTGTGTGTTTCGTTCACCGGAAGAGTAAGGAGCTATAGCTCACAGAAGCAGCCCACCCCCTTCCCCCTTCCATTTATATGCATACATATTGAATGAAGTGAGGCGAAATTTATTTCAGGAAGGTGCAGAGGAAAGATCAGAAACGAAAAAAGGAGATCTTATTAGATTGCTCTCGATGGGATTAGAGACTATTGGCGCTAGCGGTAAATGTTTATGCGACGAGTGGGTGTTCGGCCAAACATTGGAAGGGGTCTGATGATTATGAATGACACCCATTAATCATTCATTCTTGTTCCGTTTTTCTCTCCCTCCTCTCTCTCTCTATCTATCTGTCTATCTCTCCATCTATCCTCCCTTTAACTCTCATCCACCCTACCCTCTTCCACTTTCACTTTATCGCCCAGGGGATAAGCAAATCGGGCGTGTGGTCGTCGGGCCTTTCATGTACGCGCGGGGCAAGGAGCTGGAACACTGGAACGATATGGTCAGTCATCCGAAGGAACCCATCTCACAGTGGCACTCTCTAACGTGAGTTGCCTGGCAACAAAAGACTCCAAAACGAACCTGACTCTCACCAGACCCTGCCCCTGTTTCGATGCCCCCCATCGCGAGGCGTGATAGACGCGATATTTGGGCCTTTGCGCGCGCAGCTGTGGGCGTGTGGATTTAAGTATACATACCTATGTACCACATTACGCCTCGGATGTGTGCGCGCATGAGGGAATTTCCCCCTTTTACGCAGCGTCTTTAGATACAACAGAGCGACCACGTGGGTCGGATGGCGTCGTGCTTGAAACTGACGTGTACGACCAGGACTCGTGGTGTCGTCGTACCCTCATCTTCATCTGTTTTCATCTCGCCACTGACTGTCCAGCTGTCGCCACTTCCTAGCAAATTTTGCGCAATTCCAGCGAGTTTTCGCTCGAGGAAGAAAAGAAAGCCCACTTCCGATGTAATTCCGATTAGTATGTACCCCTGCCCAATCCACCCTGCAGAAAACTTAATAGTACACTGACCCTTTTGTAGAAGAAAAAAAAAAGTTGGCGGAGGTCAGCCAAGTGAAAAGTAAGAAACAAGAATTCTTTATAAGGTTACAGGATGTTGTACAGGAAACTGGAAGAGATGTTTCAGGCTTGTTAGTCACATTTTGGCTTTTAATTGGTGTTGATATTCGGCGACCAAAGAACCGTGCCAGGAATGTTTATACCAACGACAAATTTTTTTTCCCCCTATTGATGTCGGCAAGCATTGTTTTACATCATCAATTCCTACGGCAGTCTGTCTTATGAAGATCGATTTATATGCAGAAATTTTCAAAAAGCCGACATGACGAAATGTGTTTCGAAAAATTGTCATTATGATTCATTGGTTTGTTATGAAAATTGTTTTTGCCATCGTGTACCAAATCGTTTGTACTGATGCTCATCTCAAATGAGTGACGTGTTTAGTATCAGAAGAAGGTGTGCATGAAAATGATTGGAAAGAGGAATTAACTAAGGTTCCACAAGAGTTATCTGTTTGGGTTCTTTTTTCTGTCCCGTGGTGTAAAGAGTAGTGAAAACCTCTGAATCTGTTCATGCCGTGGAGCCGAGGAAAACTCTAACGAGTGCAGCGCCGCTGAAAGACGCTGTGTTAAAACAGCCACAATAACGGCAACAGGAGAAGGTACAGCAAGAAGGCTGTAAAGGAAACCGTGCTGTCGGAGAAGGAACCAAGTCACCTGACGGTAGGGGGCGCTGTTGATGAGAAAACTGCTAAGAGATGATCGCTGAGTGTCTTTCGAGTTTGGTACGAAACCGCCACAAGTCCTGGGCTATTTATTTGTATTCCAAGTGCGCACATTGTTTCGAGAAATTTCACGTTGTCGGCGCGTCTGTGCAATGATATGAGTATCAAAGCGTGTCACCAAAGAAAATTATTTCAATCTAAACGTGATATAGTATCGTTGCATCATTCCAGGAATCCTTATTTCGTACCTGGTCATTACAATATTATCATGTCCACCATCACATTCGATAGCATTTTGTCTATAGATGTCTTTATATATTTTGGCATATGTATGGCTATATTTGTTACGACGAACATTCTTTGAAGGAATAACCCATTTTGTAGAATAGTTGCAGTCACCACATGATAGAGTTAATACTAATATTTTGATACGTAGTGATGGTATGTTGTTGAAGACGCTAAACTGGAGGTAAAAGTTGAGCGCAGACGACAAAATCCAAGTGGCTAGCACGGGCATGTTGAATCACGGTTTCATGACGTTCTTGATTATTTCACGGGCTCATGACTTAAGCGGAGGTTTATTTATGCTGAAGTGATTATTGATTGAATAACATAACAGGTGGTACTGACCAATTTTCGTTATTCTTCCATATATAACAAAGAAAAAATAAACAAAAAAATGGCTACGACGAATGAACATTCGAGAGGTTTTGAATAGTACCTTGTTCATCAGAGCCAACAAGGATCGAGATCAGAGACGTGCTGGTTTATGCTAAATTATTATGTAGAATCCGCCAGTGTTCCGCACAGTGAGTTATCAAGGAAACTTCCGTGCGTCAAGGAATGTGTAACGAAAAAGATGTGGTGTCGTAAGCAGTCAAGTGCAGTGTGAGAAATGTTAATTTTTAAATGTTGTTCCTATCGAGGTAACGAAATTCCTTTTTTTCTGTTCTATTCTTCCTTCATACTTTTCTTTATTATTACAATTATTCTTGTTGTTATTACATAGTGTATTATTATCTTTATCATTATCATCACCATCACCATCATCATCATCATCATCATCATCGTCATCATTTTCGTGATCATTATCATTATTGATAGAACAACATTATTTTCATTCGTATCGTCTGCATCTGAGTGGTATAGTCATGTTGACATATTCTAAATCTCCCCAAAGTAACGTTTGAATTTTTGTAGGACATATGTTCACATTTATTGAAGAGAATACACTGCATCACGAATTCTACAAACATCGGTCCTACCCGACGGGAGCGCGAGTTATTTCATCCCGCATACTGCTCGTGCGGTGTAATGTAGCCGAATAGGTCATGATTACGAAACAAAAAGAGATTGGTGGAAAGAATATGCAACTTACTAGACTGAACAAGAATGACTGGTATGAAAGGGCACAAGTTCAAAATGTTTCGACCCTCTTTTTTATTTTAAAGAATAAATCAATATGATATCGTTGTGTGCCCGGGGGAAAGACGCGAACACTGCATGGCGAGGCCGATAACTTTAACTCGCGCCTCTTGTGCGTTCGAGTCGTTCTCCCGGGCACACCTTCTTTGATCCGATTGCGTTCGCATCGTTCTCCTGGGGCACATGACGATATTGAGTCGCGAATTTGACAATCCCGAATGCACATTTAAGCAGATCATGAGCTCATGAGCTCATCAAATAATGGTTCCCGATCGACTTACATGCTACTGTTATACGATCGTTGTTTCCCTTTCTATGTTTGTAACGCCGGAGGTTAATATTAAAGCTTCCTATGTGAGATGAATCAATGCGATGCAGAAAACACGTTGTTCTCTCTCTTATTGGGTAAGTAGGCAACTGCGTTACGACATAAATCAAGAAATAATCCATGTTGAAATGACATCTTAACCGTGATCATGTCCTGTGGAGGCTTAGTAGAATTAAACTAACATAAATCTGTAATTTAAGTCTAGCTACCATCAAGTTCAAATCTTAGGCAAACTGAAAGCCCATGGTAAAACTGCAAAATTGATATAATAAACGATATCTGTGTCATGATTATACTGGATTAATTTTTTAGTGTGTTCTCAAAGGGTTAAAAAAAATGGCTGAAAAAAAGACACTAAAACATAAGTTGTGTATAGCTATCAACATTTTTGAAGTCGTTAAAGATCTGCGAGTCGTGCTTGCCTCCCCGTAGCCCAATCATAGTATGGGGGGGGGGGGGGGGATTCCTGCACGTGTAGTACTGGAATCGGCACAGGAAACGAGACAGCTATAGCCGTTGATCACCAGTTAACTGGACGCTATGAGTATACGGGAAATATGTCGCAGCTATTTAATAACTAACTCTGACCTTTGAATTTTTTTTCTGTTGAAACCCTGCTGTTCCTTACGTAAGTGTTGCATGATGTGTTCTGTCTCGATATTCATTGGAAAACCGTGATTCTGTGATACTTTGGAGGAGAAATTATGAAAACCCTGTATAAGGGCGTACAAAAGCTATCGACTCATTTTCTTCAGCATAATTTAAAAGACAATCGCTCATCGTAGCATCTTTGGTTCGGTTCATCTTCGCATTCAAAGTGTATTGATTGGAAGTAATGAAGGCATCCAACGGTTATATGTTCAGTGTGTTTTTGATTTGATACTTAACATCTTTCATGCTACCTCTTCTTACCACGTATCCATTTGAGTTTTCCTGTATTTGACACCATTTTTGGATTTGCTAGACTATTACTTTTATATCCTCGACATTTTTGATAAGTTATCTCGTATTATTAGCTATTTCTCAATGTTCCTGTAATGTATTCCTTTATGGTCTTATGCAAATGTTATGTTATCCTCAACATTCCATCGTAATCAAAGAAACACAATTATTTATTTTCAGAATGAGATATTTTTCAGATAATTAACGACAGCGTCTATAAAACTCATTCATTGAACGACTGTGTTGTAGAGGAGATGAAACTTATGTGAATTCTGTACTTATCGATAAAATCTTTGAGGTGATTCATTGTCAATTTATTAATGTTTAATAAAATTTGATGAAGTCT
Source organism: Diadema setosum (assembly GCF_964275005.1). NCBI lineage: Eukaryota > Metazoa > Echinodermata > Echinoidea > Diadematoida > Diadematidae > Diadema > Diadema setosum. The sequence goes on from NC_092689.1 coordinate 36,198,424, forward strand.
GTCGGTGCTGGACGCTCATAAGAATTACGTCAAATGTAAAACTGATTGTTGAATAATTTTGAGAAAAATATATAACATCTGTTATACATATATAAATATATTCCTTGTAACATAATCCCTGTATGATAATTTGTTTATATCACACCATAACACTTCGCAAAACAATACGCATGCATGTAAAAAAAAAAAAAAGATAAAAGAAAAAAAGGTACGTATAGGTGAGACCAGTTCAGTGAATAGTATGAGCGTATGCTTAAATATGTTTTAAGATAAATGTAAAATGTGTGAATATTTTTACTACACTGAAAATATTGTGTAAATGATTTATGTAAGAATGAATCGTCGTGAACATTAAACTACCCGTTGTCATTACGCAAAAGAATTAACTTCCGATAGTGGTTTTCGTGTCGTCTGTGCTATCTGAGCTTGATCGCTACTGCGCTACTCTGACGATTGTGTGTTCTTGTTTTGTTTTGTTGTTCTTCTAAGTTTTCAGTCCTCCTGATTACGTCAGCGCTCTCACGACTTGATCATAACAAGCGTAGCTTTTGCGGGAAATGGGTTCTTCTGCTTGAATTATAGGCCTTTGTGTGTGTGTCTGTTTGTTTGTTTATTCATTCTCCAATTCACGTTAAAAAATGCACAAAGCAAGACATAAATCATACATGAATCAAAGAAAGATTACAAAATGGATAGATTGCCCGTTTCAGATCCATTATGATAATGATTATGTTCTTCCATGGGGGGCCTACTGTTCAAGTATGCACTTGCTACATGTGTACGTGTTTTAGGATGATCGTGTGTGCATGTAATGGTGATCTCAAAGTAAGATATTGCAGGAAGACGCCTTCATATCTCATTAACAGCAAGCAATGATAGACAGAAATCATAAAAGTGAAAAAAAAAACAGCTTTACAACAAACCTGAACTTTAGCCCACAAATACAAGCACGCACAACACATATACACGAGTACAGGATGTAGGCGTACAGTGGTACCAATGCACACGTGGTGATCTACATCAGATCAGTAAACACAAGTCCCCATTCAAACACGCTCGAAATGAACCGTTTTTGCAAATCGATTTTTACAACGCGATGCGAAAACCTATAAACCTTTTAAGTGAACACACACATACACACCATAATGTTCTTCAATGGTTCGGTACGAATGAAGGGAGATTCGAAAGTTTGCTGAGGAGATGAGTACAGTAAAACCTGTCTATAGCGACCACCGTCTGTAGCGTCCACATGCCATATGCGGCCACTAAACACAATTCCCCCTAGAGAGGAAAGCCATGTTAACGACCTTGTCTATAGTGGCCACCTGTCTCCAATGGCCACTTTTTTCCGTGTCCCTTGGATGGCCGCTATAGGCAGGTTTGACTCTAACACTATTGATATTTTGCGTATATGTGATGCACATATTATTATCAATGTGAGGTAAGGCAAAGGTGAGATGCAAGTCAAAAGCTATGGAAGAGCTACATAGACAGCTGAAGATTATTGCTGATGATTTAATAACGATATTAATGATAGTGGCTACTTGTATAGCGCACAGGTCCTACTTCCGGTGTTCATGGCTCTTCGAAAAAAAAAATACCCACATGTACAAAACATGACAACGGGAATGAAAATAACAAAGAAGCAAATATATTATAACTCATAAGGAACACATTCTTTCTGTAGACTGCAATTTCTATGTGATCCTCGATATGAGAGGAACAAATACGTATTCTGTTTGCAGAAAATAAATGGAGCTGTCATCTATACAAAAACGACGGTAAATGCTATTGCAACGTTGTTTATTAGGGTGGTCAAATACCTGTATGTTGTTATAAACGTGATGACAACAATATTACGCATGGTAATGTCCGTATAGAAAAAGCATGCACATGAGAAAGTTTGCCCTTTGCTGTGATGTAGTTCATTATTTGAGGTGGAGATGCTGTGTAAAGAAATTATATGATGTAAGAGTCCAGTATGTCGTGCGCGTGCTCGCCAAAATACCCATTGTCAATTACTTAGTGTACTGAAAGGTTTATTGCCCCTGCACTTATCTTTATAAGGATAAAGATTGCATGATGACTGCTACGCAGACGACACACATGAAATTGGACATGCTGGCAAGTAGTTGGACAGTGGTCCCCGAAATTCCATCCCCAGTTTTCTGGTTTTCAGTTCAGTTCAGTTCAGTTCAGTTTTTATTTCTGCATTTCAAAATCAATACAAATCCACAAATCAACAAAATACTTACATAGTCATTTACACAGCTAGTATTCGTAACGTTTGGATCTTACATACATTTTTTTTTTTTTCAAGAACGAATATCATATATGAAAGGAAGCAATAGGAAATGATAAAAATGAAATGCAGGGGACCATCATCATAAGCTAAGCTTGACGAGGAAGATGGCCCCAGGTAAAGAGATACATAAAGAAAATCTTGCCACTCACTGAGAGGGGGGTAATTGTGCAAAGGGCACAACGAAGAGATACATAAAGAAAATCTTGCCACTCACTGAGTGGGAAGTAAATTGTGCGAAGGGCGTGCGGTGCAGTGCGGTGTGCATTGTGTTGGGATGAATCTTGGTTTGTACGTTGAGTGTTATTTTGTGTATCAGTGTGATGAGGTGAATATTACTTCAGTTATGGCCGTGAACTCATTGTTTAGGGTGTTTGTTGACCAGGTGGTATGAATATTTTTATGTGTCAGAAGTATACTGGATTATGAGGGTGTTTTTTAGTTCTCGTTTAAAAATGTTCAACGACGTACGTTGTTTTAAATTAGGGGGTAAAGAATTCCAAATATCTGGTCCATTGTGCTTTAAAGATTTTTGAGCTAAAATGATTCTGGGGTTTTCGAGATGGTAATCGGACGACTGACGTGTTGGATATGAATGAACGGTGAAATTTGGAGTGAAGAAGCCATCAAAAATTTTTGGAAGACAATTAAATGTATATTTATACATAAAAACAGCAGTTTGAAAGGTGTGAAGATCCTCAATTTTCAATGTTTTTAGTTGATGAAATAGGGGATTGGATGGGGATAAGTAACGGGAATTGGTAATCAAACGTACAGCACGTTTTTGGAGAGTAAAAATTGGATTAATTTTAGTTGAGCCACAGTTTCCCCAAACGATATTGCAGTATGTGATATGTGGTAAGATCAATGCATTGTATAGAATAGTCAGGGAATTTTGAGAAATGAAGTTTTTCAGTCGATATAAAATTCCTACAGTTCTTGAGACAGACGTGTGGATATTATGAATGTGATCGTTCCAAGTTAAACTCGAGTCAATTGTGATTCCTAAAAATTTAGTAGATCTTACTTCAGTTAAAGATAATCCATCAATATTGATATTATAACTGCTGTTAATGTTCTGTGAAGCAGTAGGTTTGAAACGTATAAAATTTGTTTTAGAGACATTAAGGGATAATTTATTACATATAAACCATCGGGAGACTTTGTCTATTTCCGTGTTCAGAGTATTAAACAGTGTTTCGAGGTTCTCATGGGAGTAAAAAATATTAGTATCATCCGCAAAAAGTATAAATTTAAGAGTTTTTGATGTATTTATTATATCATTAATATATACAAGGAACAGTAGGGGGCCAAGAATTGATCCCTGGGGAACACCACATACAATATTAGAATTCGGAGATTTAGATGACTTAAATAGTACATATTGCTTTCTGTTGGATAAATAATCAATAATCCAAGAAAGTGCTAAACCACGAATACCATATCTTTTTAATTTGTAAATTAATATATCATGATCTATGGTATCAAAAGCCTTTGATAAATCCATGAAAATTCCTATAAAATGTTTTTTATTTGCAAAAGATTCAGTAATCTTATCTAACAATTGAATTATAGCTAAATCGGTGGAATGGCCCTTTCTAAATCCAAACTGATTAGGTATAAGTAGGTCATTTACATGAAGAAAAATGTACAGGCGTTTATGAATAATTTTTTCCAGAATTTTAGAAATACTAGGTAATAACGATATTGGTCTATAATTTGTTAAAAGAGAAGGGTCGTCTTTTCTTTTGAAAATTGGAACTACTTTCGCAATTTTTAATGAGTTCGGGCATATTCCAGAAGACAGTGAAAGATTGAAAATGTAAGATAAAGGTGTGGTTATTTGTTTGATGATTTTCTTCAGTATATAAACACTTATTTCATCATGTCCACTAGATCTACTTGGCTTTAATCTGTTAACAATCTCCAGTATTTCTTCCTCATCTGTTGGGGTAAAGAAAAGGGATTTGTCGCAGTTTGGTGGAAGAAATTCAGTAAAGTTTGAATGAACATGTTTGTTTTTTATTTTTGAAGCTAATTGGGGGCCAATATTTACGAAGTATGAGTTAAAAGCATCAGATATTTCATCAGGGTTTATGAGTTCTTTGTTGTCATTATAAAAAACGGACGATGTTTCCTTATTATTTTTACCTGTTATTTCATATATAGTTTCCCATAAACCATTTACGTTATCCTTTTGATTATCAAACTTATCGGAATAATACATTTTACGAGAAATACGAATCAAATTACTGAGTATATTTCTATACTTTTTGTAATCTGTAAAATGTTTTGTATTGTGGGTAGTAATCGCCAGTTTATACAATTTATTACGGTTTTTATTGAATTGATGATTCCCTTTGTAATCCAGGGATGTTTGTTCTTTCTGCGTGTTTTTTTCTTAACTAAAGGAATGTTTTTTCGATAATAATATAAAAGTTTATCTAAGAAAATATCATAAGCTTTATCGGCGTTATTTTGAAGATACACTTCTTGCCATTCTTCCTTCACTAAATCAAGATTAAGTAATTCAATATTCTCGTCTGATTCTTTTCTGTACATTATCGGCCTGGGTTTTGAAATACTTTTGACTTTTTCAGAATAACGAAGAATAATAAATATCGGTAAATGATCAGATATATCATAATATAAGGATACCATTAATGAATTTATTTACAGAAAAGTTATTAGAAAAAATATTATCCAACAAGGTTTTAGATGTTTGGGATATTCTTGTTGGGTTATCAATATGGGAATGGAAAGCATATGAAAAAAGAATAGTTTTTAATTTTACCGCTAAAGTATCTATTTTCGTCATGTCAATATTATAGTCGCCCATAATATAAATTTCCTTATTTTCTTGTGTAATCGTGTTGAGGCATTCATCAAAATTTTCTAAAAACATTTCGGTTTTATGATTTGGTGGCCTGTATATAACACCAATTATCTTATTTTTCATTTTATCATTAATGATTTCCACAAACAGGCTTTCACAACCTTCAATATCAATATCAGTTCTTATTTTTACTCGCAATTCGTTATATATATATAGGGCTACCCCTCCCCCTCTACCTCTCTTACGATCAGAGCGAAATATTTTATATCTATCAAGGCTAAACAAATTTGGAGACATGTGCCCTAGCCAAGTTTCAGTTATACCGATTGCGGAAAAGGGAAAATTTTGTAAAGAAAGAAGGAGTAATTCAAATGAATCAAAATTTTTGTTTAAGCTTCTAGCATTCCAGTGGAATAAGCTAAAATCTTTAATGGGGTTATAATTAGTGTCATCATTCCTATTTGTGGAATTGCTACAGGAATTGTTAACATGACTTGCAGTGGAATCAAGTGAAGATTGGAACATATTATTGAAATCCGAAATAGTGTAGTATTTACTGTGATTACTTATGATACCCTGGTCAGGATGATCGTTGTTATGAGTCATGAGGATTTGAGTGCAAAGTTGAGAATGGTTGTTCTGGGGCCATGTATTTTGTGTAGTACGTTGCAATGTCTGTGCGTGAATGTAAATGTGAGTGTGTGCATGTGTGGGGGTGTGCAGTGCATGTGCGTTGATAATAACAATAATGATACTGATACATTTTTACGTTATACAATAGAACAAATATTACATCATATAGTCTCGCTAAATTTATGTCTACAAAAGTAAATGGAATCCTCCTACACTTAACGTTGTCGAGGTAAATTCGTATGCGTAATATGAAATAACAATGATTATAAAAGAAGACAAGGCGCTTCTATGGTAATAACAGAAATATAATTACTCCAATAATAGCATACGAACGAGGTGTTCTAACAGTTAAGGTAAAAAAAAAAAAAATTTTTAGATTGGTTGTTTTACAGAGTCATGCTGACAAGCCCCTTCGAACGTCTATGCATTTACGTAGAGATAGTTTGTGAAGGTGAGACATGAAAGAGGAATGTACATCTGGAGAAAAATTCTTGTGTCAAACTACAATGAAAGGGTTCACAAGTTTACAAGAGTGCAAACGGAACATTCTTGAGTGATTTATAACTGTGCACGGACACAGTCTTGACAAAAATAAAGAATTTTTATGTTATACAATAGAACAAATGTTACATCATGTAGTCTCGCTAAATTTATGTCTACAGAAGTAAATGGAATCCTCCTACACTTAACGTTGGTGAGGTAAATTCGTATGCGTAATATGAAATAATAGTGATTATAAAAGAAGACAAGGCGCTTATATGGTAATAACAAAAATAGAATTACTCCAATAATAGTATACGAACGAGGTGTTCTAACAGTTAAGGTAAAAAAATTAGATTGGTTGTTTAACAGAGTCATGCTGACAAGCCCCTTCGAACGTCTATGCATTTACGTAGAGATAGTTTGTGAAGGTGAGACATGAAGGAGGAATGTACATCTGGAGGAAAATTCTTGTGTCAAACTACAATGAAAGGGTTCACAAGTTTACAAGAGTGCAAACGGGACATTCTTGAGTGATTTATAACTGTGTACGGACACTGTCTTGACAAAAATTAAAAAAAATTCATTCTGTATACATTATCTACTGGTAGTTTAGGAAAATCCAGACCAATTGAATTTGTCCCGATCGTCAAAAACATCAGCCGTTTGTTTATCTTATACAAAATTTTTAGAATCTGATTTAAATGTAAGCTGGTATGTTGTTTAATTCGTCAGAAGCGGAAATAAATGATGCTCTGCTGATCAATAGTGCTCTATGGGGAAGAAGTTCAGTTTAAACAAAAACAAAAAACAAAACAAAACAAAACAAAACAAAACAAAAAAACAAACCAAGATGTGGCCAACTGATGTCATTGTCAATATCAAGGTTGAAAGGTAAGTACAGTTTAGGTATAATCAGATATGCACGTAAATAGAAAGTCTTTCCGGTAATGCAGCGGCGCCGGCAGGGCCCGGCATTCGGACGAAAGGGTCATAACAAGATAAAAAAAAAAAGAATATCTCAGTTGCTATTACTGAGTCATGCTGCTTAACCCCTGCCAACGACTGTGCACTAACGGAGAGAAACTTTGTGCAAAGTTCATGCATTCTAAGTAGTAATATGACAATAATAAAATTATATTTCATTAAATCCAAATGGAATGATGTGGTGGGTGTAAATCCACGAAGACCTCTTTAAGAAAGAGAAAAGAAATGTGTTAATTTTGGTTTTGCCCCTTTGACTTTGATTTGTTTAACGGGGGGGGGGGGGGGTTTTATCACTGGATGATCGCCTCTCGGTATTTGGCTGGTCTTTTATCAGTGATAAAGATTAGCATCACCACACAGTTTGTAGGACAATGTCACAACCTTTAAGAGTTCTCATTTCTATTACGCACGATGCACTTATGTTGACATGACCTACCTTCGTGTATGAGATAAAGCGCACGGTTGACTGGTACGTTCATCGATATGATGATGAATGTCACAGACCAAACTTTACTTTAACAAAAATATCGCTGTTTGCCAAGGTAAATCAAGAATGAAGCAACATGCCCCTACCCACCCACCGTTTGCCAGCATGCCAAAGCTATAAGATGAATGGTCGACTGATAGCAAGCGTTCCCACAGAGCGTATAGTGCTCGTGAGAATAACATCGTGGAAAATGATGAATACAATATCATTTCTTATAGAGTTGTTTTTCCCCCATACCTATGTATGTTGTTACTTTTTTTTATGGGGGGGGGGGTGGTGAGAGAGGTGGTTCTTATAGGGAGTTCGGTAATGTGCATGCTGCTCGCACAAGTTCTTTTGTGCCGAAATCATCGAAGTATGGGTTTGTCCGTCGCTTGGCGCAGCTTGATTTTTTTTTTTTCAAAATTATGATGCAGTATATGAAAGGGGGAACTGGGGTCCTTTGTGAAACTTTAAACTCACATCATCCACCCACATACAAGAGAAAGAGAGAGAGAGAGAGGGAGGGAGAGGGAGAGCTCGACCTCGGTGAATGGTGGGACGAGTGGTTCCCTTACAAAGTGAAGACTATCAAACAAAGCAGTGAATCCGGCGACAGGATCTACCAGGTACAAACTCTGCCAGAAAGTTTTTATGAACAACAACAACTGCACTATTAAATATAAGAGAGAAATAAAAGATACCAAATCGTACAAACGCCATTATCCCAGTGAAGCAAAGTAATTATATCTGATAACGGTCTCCTCAACCTGTTACCTAAAGATACGATAAGATGAATGTTTGTGTATACACGTTATTATAGCTATTTTTGTAACGTACTCTTTGAGCACCGGTATATACGTGTTGTGCTTCAAAATACGATGAAATGTATGTTTGTGCATACACGTAATCATATCTATATCTCGTAAGTACTCTTATGAGTACTTTAATCTATATTTTGATGTGATCGTCGTCGATTTGTCTTTATGATTTCGTTTGTACAAGTGGTATATACAACAAAATGAAACTGAGACATTAGTCTATTTTACGATACACTTACTTCGTTTTAGTATGCACACTTATTTCATTTTACTACACACTTACTATACATTATGCAATGTGTCTGGTTGTAAGATAAGGATGTCAGAGAGAAAAATCTGGTGTGCATAAACTTGCCATTGCGTCAAAACTTGCTCACGTCAAAATTATTAGATATGGAGTGTTCATCAAACCATATCTCGAGGTTTGTTATATCCGTACAAAGGACTGAACTGCTCCTGACCTTGCAGATGAGTGACTTCACTTTTAAAGAGAAGGTTTACTCTGATGAACAAAAAATGAATTTTTATCGTCAGAAGAAAAAGAAAATGTTGAGAAATAATGCTGAATGATAGTGAAAAATATTAGTGTTTCACAGAAACAAGCGAAGCTCCACAAATTTTGTATGTCTCGTAAAATTTGTCAGATTTTGAATAAAATTTTGACAATATATTTTGGTTTAACCACATTCTTTTGATCAAGATCAAAGTGGAACTTCCCTTTGATAATTTTAGTTCTTCTTCTAGAAGGTTACTCGGGTATCATTTGGATGCGATTAGACACAGAGCCTGCAAACTATAAACACGATATGGCATTTACCTTGAAGATTCGCTCACGCAGAATCCCAATACTTCTTGTTACCTCCAAAGTATCACTTTGTTTGATTATTAAATCATAATGTGGATATTTTTCGAAACTCAAAAAAGGGGCCCGATAATGACATAAAAATTGTAGTATATAGAATTTCAGTTACGCGATAGGCTGAACTCATGTGGCTTAAATTGCATGTTATAATTATGATTAAATGATTACTGAGAATCGGAGAACACTGGAATGTAACAAACACGGATACATGGATTAACTTCAGGAGGCGTGGTCTCCAATGAGTAGCTAAGAACACTGACTCTTAAACTTGAGGTCCTGGGTTCGAGTTCACTGGTAGCAGCGGTTGTGCCAAGGAGGTATACCCATATCTCCTTGGCTGTACTCTCAGGTGTAAGGCATGTTGGTCATATTGAATTGAATTGCATTGAATTGAAAAGGTGTTTTTATTGATCAATATCCATCGCAGCCGAGGACTGAATTACAGACATTGTTAACAAAGGACCATGAATACATTAAAAATACACACAAGATATAGCGAAGTAATAAAAAAAAAAAAAAATGCGTAGAACAACCCCCAAAACCCCAACAACATACTTTACATTGTTGTCATGATTGTGGGGCTCGTTTTGTTCGGAGGGGATTTAGTGCCGTGGGTCCAGTGGGTGTGTTTTTTCTTTTCATTTTTAACATCGAATGACTTTTCAGTGGACATGTAAAATGAGTCATAACTTAAGTCACCTCAACAGGGCACTATTCACCACAGCGTCACGTTAAAGGGATGCTACAGTATTGGTAGAGATGAGAATTGGTCTTTTAACTTTTTGCGAGATACCAAGAAAACACTTATGATATAGTACAGAGCATACCATTTTAAGAGGAATTCAAAGTTTATTTGACGAAAATCGGGTTTGGAATGACTGAAACATCCAAAACCAAAGTAAAACAAAGAGATCGTAATAAAGTGTGGGTCCCACATTTTATTAGAATCACTCTTTTTTGGATATCTCAGCCATTTCAAAACCAATTTTCATCGAATAAACGTTGCATTCCTCATAGAATTACATGCTCTTTCATATTTTGTTAGAGGTTCCTCATTATTTCACCAAAAATGTTAGAAACCTGAAATTAGGTCTCAACCAAAACTGTAAAAACCCTTTAAGGTGCTTCCCGACCTTGAGGAACCAAGCAAGTAAAGGTCTAGGCACGTCCAAGCACTATTATTCTCAGAAGATCCAGCTTTGCATTGTCAAATAAGCTCCCAACACGATAAAAGAGATTTAATAAAAATGGGCGGAGCTTGTACCGATGGGAATTCTGTTGAACTTTACACTGAGCAAATAAGTAGGCGTGGTCATCTTCCAGTATCGCGGTCCCTGCATACAGTGATGTGACTTAGTATAATATCTCTGTCATCCAGTGTACATATTTTTGCTCTCGTTACGGTTGTACAGCACTACAACGTTCTTCGTTCCTTTAGAGACCTATTCTGGACCATGTCCAGTTGAAAAGAAAGAGTAAATTTGTACAAGCAGAACAGTGAAAATTTGAACAAAATCGCATAAAGATTAGGGAAGTTTTGAATTTGTGAAAGTCCGCTAAACTCTGCCAAGCAGTTCTCAAACAGTTGATATGAATCTGCAAAGGAGCGAGCTGAGGATATCATCATCTCAACATTTTTCCAGTGATCGTGCCAAAAAAAAAAAAGAAGAAGCAGAAAATCTTCTTTTTTTCAGTTGTAAAAGCTATTTAAATTGAAAATAATGTAAATTCCCGCTGCATAACTTTAAATGAAAGATTAATCAGACAATATAAGATTTGAGACCGGGGCATGATTTCGTTCGAACAAAAATGAAATGGAGATTTTGTGTTTAAGACCTTGAAAACCAATTATATCATAAGCTGCAAGGCGATCCGTGACATCACCATTAGTTCACTCATTTGCATAATCATAATGACTGCTCAATAACTGATTTGTGAAAGTAAGCAAAACTGTACAATTCATAAAACTTTCCTATATCTTATCCGACTGTGATCAAATTTTCTAGTTGTCCTTACTACTTTTGTAGTTTCTTTTTAGAATAGCTTTCTACTGGTTCGGAATCGTTCTTTAATGTATTATTGCAGTAATAGACCATATCATTAGCCTGTTAGACTTCAAAGAAAGCAAAGATGGGATGCCACAGATGGCTATAGATATTTTCTTCCTGGAGTTAGTTTTGGCTGAGATGGGGGCTTCCCGTGTTTTTTTTTTCTATTATTTTGTGACATAATGAAAAATCTCTTATGAAATGTTACAGAGCATACAATTCTAAGAGGAATTCAAAGTTTGTTTAATGAAAACTGTTTTTTTAAAGAGGTCCTAATAGAAGATGGGACCTACCTTTTATAGGGCCCACTCTGTTTTACTTTTTTTGTGTGTGAATATCTCAGCCATTTCAAAGCCGATTTTCTTCAAGTGAATTATGAATTCCTCTCGGAATTGTATGCTCTTTCATGTTTCAAAAGTAGTTTCCAATTATCCCACAAAAAGTTAAAATCTGAATTCTCTGTCTCAATCAAAACTACACAGTCCCTTTAAGCTCTCAAAGTTTAAAAATGAAAACAATCGTCCTAGCTTGCTTCTTCCTACAATAATGTTGTAAGGCTATGAGGTGCATGGCTCAGTCGATCGCGTACTATCTGCCTTGCAATAAAAATGGATCGAATCCCACTTAGTCTTGCTCAGTAATGTTGTGTGTTATCATGTCGTCCGATCCCTTGTAAGAAGCAAAACAATCTCTCCCTCGGGCAAATTATGGCATAAACTGGAGGTCCCGTATGTGACAACCCACGAACGTTTGAGATTCCTCTTTATTCACTTTTTAGGGCGAGCAGGGTGCATAACCCGGTGAAATGTTCCGCTCTGTAAATACAGACAATTAGGTACACTGCAAGCCAATAATATATCATAATATACCCAAATGTATGTATATAAGTGGGTAGGTGGGAAGGTGTGTGTGTGTGTTTGTGTGTGTGTGTGTGTGTGGGATATATGTTTGTCATATGTCAATATTTTCATGTGAAGAATTATCAGTGGGATTGATTCATAATCGAGTTATTTTTTTGCAGTATTAATTGAAAAATGGATTTGTTTGTATTTTGAATTGTATTTGTATTGTTTTATTCATGTTACACCCAGAATGGGTTGATTCACAAATGATTTGAATGAAATAAATAAATATCAAGGAAAAACAAAAAAGTGTGTGTGTGTGTGTGTGTGTGTGTGTGTGTGTTAGGCCTATTCACTGACATTCACCAATCATGCAAACTTTATATAGCTAAGCACTAAGACCTGAGAGAACTGATGAAATAGTCGAGGGAATAATAAGAGTGACAGTAATAGAGTGAGACCTTTATGTAGATGTCATTATCGTAATACGAAAAAAAAAATCTCACACACACACACACACACACACACACACACACACACACACACACAAGCACACCTACTGTGATCACGTCGCGTACCTAGATACAACTCGCCAAAGGCGTCAACTAAACAAAGAGCTTTATATTTTTTTTTTCTCGTTCGCGCCCGTAGGACAAGTAACGGTTCAATCTCCCACGTTCCCCTGTCACCGTGCCACCTCGTACCCACCACACGCCCTTCATGCTATTAGCTAGGCTTTATTAATTGACTCATCCATTTAGTGTGCTTGTACGGAACCATATACGTGACGATAGGTATGGAGGTCTCTGGGTAGTGCGTGCGCACCACGCCTCCATGCTCTAACTTCAAAATGTGTAAGATAATCGGAAATGATCATAGATACATTTGTGACAAGCCCAGCGGACGGACGGACGTCTCATAAAACGGACTTCTTGGGCGCTGTGGTCAAAAGCTTACCGTAGGGAAGGGTTCCATGCTCTAAGGTAAGATGTCATTTAGGGGAGGCCTAGAATCATTTTTGACGGATCATGGGATTGATTTGGTTTTTATATGACTGAATGCTCACATCAACTACACAGAACACGAACTGGCTGCAGAGAAAACATATCGACAACATTATTATTATTATGATAATCTAATGATATCATACAGTACTCGGTATTCTACCTACGACCTTACTTGAACATTTTGACATGATTTACAGGCATCGTGTTTGAAAGCGTGTAGGTCAGCAACTCGCCTGCATCGTGGTAAAAGTGATTTTTCTCAATTTATGACACCAAGTCCATACCTCGGCGATGTGGCGATATTAATGTGTTGTGTTCTGTTTCACAAAGAGACCTGCAAGCTATCGTAACCCTCGACACTTAGCAACAAATGCCATGGCAACAATAACAACTCTCTTGCCTGCTGAAGGCCTATGATATCACAGTAGCTGCCATGGTTGCTACAATGTACATTTTACTATCAACACCTGAAATCATTGTTCACTAATTGAAACTATGCTTGTCTGAGTCCTTTTCATTGACACTGTCTTTTGAGCTAAAATCAAACCATCTCAATTGTTCGATAAACATTTCACCGAGATATAATAACGAAACAAAAAAAAATTGTATACAAGTTGACCTCGCAAGTCTACATCATAGAAGCCCACAGTTATGAATCTGATAATAGGTCTTTTGATAAATGATAAACCACGGGCGGATCGGTCAGTAGATATTGTGTCAATACGTTTTCAATGGGGATCCCCTTGAGAAGTTGTCAGGATTCATTTTGGTAAATATTACTACAGAAAATATGTGACTCTTATTTTCAGCGACTGACTAACGGTATACACGGCTGTGGCTGTCTGTCGGGACTTAGAATACCCTCCTTAAAGAAGATAAGGTGGTACAGCGCATTACCAAGAAGACATAATGTTCGAAATAACATGAACCGACAGCGTTTTTTGTTACTACATTGTCAAGTGCTACCTTATCCTGAAGTAATGATGTTTTTAATTTAAACCAATATAAACAAAACACCTCATGATCTTGTGAAGAGTTCTTTAATTTGCCCTTCCAACGTTTATACCGTCTTTCCTCTCATCTAGATAATGATTGTGGAAAGAGTGGCTATCTTAGCGAGCACGCTCGCGTTCTTTTGCGTGCTAACTTCAGCCCTCACGACGGATGAGATAGCTGCTTTTGGTGCCAGAAATTTCACCGACCAAAACACCGGTCTCCAGGGATATATCACGATCTCGGAATCCGATGACGACAATTACGTCATCGAAGCAAACGGCATTCCCGACCACGAGGCGGGACCGTATCCAAATGATGAGGACCCCAGCGAGATTATAGCGCAGACGTACGTGTATTACATACTGAAAACGCCGACGCCGGCGCCGGAGGACGAAAAGGAGGAGCTCCCGATGGGGACCATCGCTCTGACTCTGAACGGCGTACCGCTGTTCAACCCGTACACCGCCGTGGGAACTGACGCCGTGGAAAATGAGATCTTTGACGATTGTGACGGGCACCCTACGCCGGAGCATGGCGCCTACCATTACCACAGCAGGCCGAAGTGCGTGTTCACCCTCGAAGAGGGCGTGCCGTCCGACATTGTGGGCGTGGCGCTGGACGGTTACCCCATCTATGGTCCCAACGACGAGAATGGTAACGAGCTGATGACGGCGGATCTCGACGCGTGCCACGGACGGACTGTGGACGGGAGCTACCGCTACCACATTACCGCCGACTTTCCGTACATCCTGGGCTGCTTCCACGGGGTCGTGGACGAGCGAAACTTGATGAGCGGGGGCGGCCCCGGTGATAGGCCACAGCGTCCTGGCGAAAATCCTGGAGACAATCCTGGGACCGACGACGGTGAAGGAGACGACGGCACCGAAACTCCTCGACCTGGAGGCGGAGCCCCTTCGAACGCCGCAAATGCTGCGTTCTGTTTGCTGGTCACATTTTTGACCATGGCTGTCCTCCACTCTCGTTAACCGGGGTTGTGGTTCAGTTCTTAATGACCAGATTCGTACCTTCGCCACAAATGCTAGAAAAGATATCAGATGATGATAGCAATAGATACAATGATTTTGATAATCAAAATATCTGAAATAAGGATAACAATGTTATAAATCCTGTTTATTCACAATGCGTTTTATGCTATTTTTTATTAGGATGCAAAGATTATCTGTCCGTTTTAATATCATGTGAAATTCCAAATGTCATGCCACGACTCAAGGAGAATGATAAACAGACAAAATTCGACTAAGAGGTATATCGAACACAATAAGACAGGAAAATACACTGCCCTTATGTTGAAAGATATACCTAGTTGGATGTAAGATCAAAGCCATGGTTAAATTGCAATTTGTGCATTAAAAGATACTAACTTTCATGAACGTATACTCGACGTATCGGAAATTTTGTCCATCATGATTGGCACCAGCATGACGTCACGACGAAGCGGCTGACTGAAATGACGGCCTGGTGGTTACCCATTCGCCGAATACCAATCTAGTTTGTCTAGTTTTGATGGTGTATTATAATCTTCCTTTATATTCATTATCTAAATCGCTAGTGATTTATACTGTAGAGCCGTACCGTACGCTTGTTGACGTATTTGTTTTTGTTCGTCTTTTTAAAGAACCACTTATCCTTACGAGTACGAATCTAAATTACAACTGAGAGCACATAACTCGAATCTCAACGTATTTCTGCTCCCACATATCATTTATAACTCACCTTGATCCTTTCAGTTAGCAGTGCATCGAGTAAATCATTAGTTTTGTAAATATTACTTTTCCTAAAACTACACGCACTTAAGATTATCTGCATGAATCTACAAAGTAATAACGATTTGCTAACACATTATTCAAATGCAGGTATGTTTCACCCGCTGTGACGTAATAACGAGCTGTTCTATTAACCTGTACCTCAATACTTATCAATATTATTTTTGGAATCCAGTTTGCATACATTAGTTGTTGTTACATCGGGCAAATATTGGGCAAGTTTTAAGGTTGTCAAGAAGGACCTTTTTCAGACAGGTATGGACGAAATTTGAATATGGGGTAAGCCAGAATATTGCCAAAGGGATGGTATAGTACTGGTGGAGACGAGGATTGGGCTTTTAACTTTTTGCGAGATACCACGACACCACTCATGAAATAGTACTGATGAGCATACCATTCTAAGAGGAATTCAAAGTTAATAGAATCGGTTTTGGAATGGCTGATACATCTAAAAACAAAGCGATCGTAATAAAAGGTGGGTCCCACCTTTTATCACGATCGCTCTGTTTTGGATATCTCAGCCATTTCAAAAATAATTTTAATCAAAAAACGTTGATTTCGTCTTGGAATTACATGCTTTTTCAATCATATTTCATAAGAAGTTTTTCATTATCGCACACAAAAAAAAGTTAAAAAAGAGAAGTTAGGTCTCAACCAAAACTATACGATCCCTATGTAGATGACATACAGGATTGTACATATCAAATCGTTGCATACTGAGTCTTCCTATTATAGTGTAATATGGAAACAATCAAGCAACTATAATGCAAAGTAGCAAGACATTGCCATTTTTCTTTTTCTGTATTGTTTCAGGTGCCGTCATATCAGAGGCATTTATTTGCATGTAGGCCTAATTAGAATGCATTGCAGATCAGTTTTCATTTCATGTTTTTTTTTTTTCAACCTTTAACTTCATGACTGTAATTATGTACATCAGAAATACAATGTTAGTTTCCTGTTTCAATCTATGGAAATAAAGTTATGTCGATCAACACTTACCCGGTGTCCAATTTGCATCAGTTGCCTTAGTCACCACTGTCTATATAAGGCCTATTGTTGTTCTAAAGTGTTTAAGTCTTCGCTATCTTAAAGAGTTTGTAGTTATGATAATACACATGTTTTGATTCATTCAGTATGACCGCAGCATTATTAATCAAGGAAAAGACTAAAAAAGACAACATTGTTTCCTATGTTCCAAGAGCATTTACAGTCTCCAGTACAGCCAAAATGTTCAAATTGAATCCATGCAAATCCCATACAAAAGAGTATTTTGCTCGGCATACGGAAAAGAGTTTATTGAAAACACTCGACTGAAAAACAACGCCATAATCAAATAGACTGAAGAAAGACAGGAAATCTGTGTCACAGTGAACGCGAGATAATTAAAGGTAAAGAATTTTATCTCTCATTCCATTTCCCCCAATAACATAACTAAGTTATTATTAGCGGTCACATTCGCAGTTACAAGCTGAATGTGATAATGTAATTCAATTTAATTCAATTTCGTATTCAATTTAATTCAAATCAAATTTTGTTTCCAATATCACATTTTGATGACCGAATTCGCGTCACAAGTCGACATTGACCTATTATGACGTAAATCTTCCTCACTCATCTTCAGATATGTTTAAGGAAAAGGGTTATCTTCTACGTCAAATTAAAGGAGAAGCGTAGTTACCATGGCAACGATGATCGCAGAGGCGCAACGAGTTGTATATATAGTTGCTTCTATCTATTGTTGACCAAAGTCATTATTTTGTATATCTTTGCGTGCAAAGCGAAGGGAAAATTTTGAAGTGAGGACGTCATCGCTAATCCAATTTGCACAAGAAAGGTTGTGACCGATATTGATGTGGTATTGCTTTTTGCCTTTTGGGCAATATTTGAAGTTCTGAAATTCATCATTTCTTATGTCCAATCTAAGTGGAACTTCTGCTGTTCGATGTGGGCAATTTACTCTTCTTTGAATTTTTAATCAAACACAGTGTGACATTTCGCTTTCGTGAAAGCATAAAGAGAAGCTGAAAGATGATTACGTCACAGTGTAACTGGTAGGACTGGTAAATAATACACACTGTGATATAGTAATGTCAGATCGAAATCAATTACATGAGAGGTAGAGACTTGTATGAACAGTCGAAAGGAAGGAGAGAAAGATAGAGAGAGACAGAGAAAAAAAAAAAAAGAACTAGCCATTTCTACCGAACAACTACTTGGTGACGAAGTGAATTAGGATTGATTGAATGTAGGCCTGTATGATTATGTACAACATATATATCAGAGACTCCAGAAGAAGGTGAAGGCCACCGAAAATTTGAGTACAATAAACTCATTCTTTATTGGCAAAATAATGCATTACTTGTTTATTTCTTGATTCTTCGTTATATTGGAGCCAATACGTGAATTCGCAACATGTTTACATATATATATATATATATATATATATATATATATATATATATATATATATATATATGTATATATTATCGAGTAGTGTGCATGTATATAAAGATATGCATATACATGCATATTGTACGTATGAATGCATTTGTATGTATATCGTCAATGGGGTAACACGATCTTGTATCCCAACTTTTGGTGATAATTACTTTTTTTGATTTATGGACAGATAATGTCCTCCAAATCCCAGCTGTCTTACCCCAAAAATGAAGCCACCACAGCATGTCAAAGGAAAGGCTCTCCCATTTGATATACAATGTAGTGCTTTGGCTGCCATGTTTTTTTTTTTTTGTCTGTTTTTTTTTTTTTTTGGCTTATTTTTTTTTTTCTCTCTTGAACATTTGACATTTTGTAGATACGAGGTCAAGCGACTTTCTCTCTCTCTCTACATATATGTATACATACTCACACACACACACACACACACACACACACATATATATATATATATATATATATATATATATATATATATATACTCCTAGATGGGTCATTTAGAAGACATTTCCATTTGTTTTATATGCAAATTTATTATTACATGTTCAATGGCAGTTTACGCAATGGAGACACGAAAATTGTCTCCTTAATGACCAGTTGTCTCCCTAATGAAGACACTTCCCCCCCAATATGTCTCCCTAAGGTGCCAACTAGGGATATATATATATATATATATATATATATATATATATATATATATATATACACACACTAAGGCCCCAACCAGATCACGAGAAGCAGAGACTTTAATATACTAGCCAAACGCACAGACACGCAGACAGACTGAACCCGACAAACCACACGTGTGAAGACAGCTGGAGAGGAAGTTTCTCTATCCCACATATATTAATCTAAAATCTTCAAACATAATAATCGTCAATATGTAAATATTCACAGTTTACAATGTACAGTAGTATTTCAATAGGTAAATACAATAGTGTCACTCATCACATCTTCGTCCCCTTCACATGCCAGCAGCAACCCAAAACTTAAAGAAAAGTGAATCCTTCTTGAAAACGAAATTATACATTATAATATCATATCATTAATAGAATTAATCTGCAAGCACTTTGCTGTAAACGAGATCAGTAACGTCTCCCAAGAGAGAAAATAAAGAGTGAGAGCGAGAGAAGGAATGGGGTGGGGGAGGGGGAGTGTGAACAATGGGGAATCATTCTAGCAAATATACAAGCAAATTACAGTAGCTGCAGGAAACATACATGTGTTTCTATCAAGAAGAGCCGACAAAATCATTTTGAAATGACAAGACAGCTGAATTAAAGGAAACTTGTCAGTTGTATAGAACATCTCTCACTGTCCCCGCCTTATCACATACATACACACACACACACACACACACACATGCACACACACAAACACACACACACACAAACACACACAGGCACACACGCACACCATACACAAACACAGACACAGACAGACAGAGTATTCCGTATCAAGACTGTCACAATGAAAACAACATGAAGTTATCTTACAAACAATATCCCTGTTTAGATCTGTTAATCACATGTCTCATGGTTACTTGCAAACTTTTACAAAATCACAAATCCATTTCATCGAAAAGAAAACAGTTTTCAGACATCAAAAAGAGGAGTTACTCAACATCATCTTGGGAAAAAGAAAAAGAAAAACTAGAACACACACACAAACAAACACACACACACACATTGTATCATAAACCTATATTATTGTAATACATGGTTACCGACTTCTCTGACCATTTATCACCTATGTATACATTATTGCTGTATGTGCAGGGTGCATAATGAAGTGGTACACAAGTTTCGAAAACGCAGTTACCGCAAGGATATCGACCAGAACTGGATCTACAATACGAGATAAAACGACATCATAATTATGTGTACGAGTCTGGACCGCCAGAGATGCAAAAACCACGCAACAGTTTGGGAACGTATGCTGTTATGGAGACAAAGGCGCATAAATAGAAAGAACGGCGCCATACAGATTATACGTAAAGTAACTGTCAAGTAAGAATTATAACCATGATTACTAACAGAAAAGAAAAAGACACTATCAATATCTTTGACCGACATACACGTTTCACACATGCAAAGCAATGTCAAACTTTGTATACGAAATGCATTTCGAATATATCACTGAATCTCACAATTGGCTTATCCCCTCTCCAACTACCCATCAATGGAATTTGACCGACACAAAACACAATTCGAACAAATATCCACCAATTGTCACCGACCAACTCGACTTTGCACTGGGGGTGAGCAAGTTCCAACGGAGAATGATATGGGTTTAGAAAACAGGATGAACAACAGGGACGATAGAGGGCGGTAGAAAGGAAATGGAAGACCTAGAGTAGTTTCGACAGGCAGAAAGACGAGAAGAGGGGGAAGGGGGTAAAATATGTCACGATTCACTGAAATTTGCATGGAAATGACGGTGGAAAAACTACTTTGAGAAGAAGGGCAAAAACAGAAAAACTGCTGCGTCATAAATACAACATTGTGTAACTGTCTGCGGCTATCGAAGCGTTACATGGACGCACAACCACGTGACTGAAAATGTAATTATTGGTCCACACCAAATTGATTTTATTATAGTATTTTCTATGTCATGCAATAAATGAAACATACTTTCTACAAGACCTGTTTCAGTTACAAGTGGGGCTGTTATATTTTTTTCCTTTTTATTTTGTGGCTTCAGAAAATCTTTGGTCATCAGTGGGATCTTTATCAATATGTTTGTCACTATTATCCTTTTGTCCTGTACTGGAAATGTGTGAAATCACCTCTCATTTTGCCAACACATGCAAGACTGCACAATTAATTAATAAATCACAAGTAAAATTACCCCTTATATAAAGAAAAATGGTAAGTTTTCTTCTGCCACATTGTTACTCTTTCAAGCGCACACACAGATTAAACCTGTTGTCCAGTTCAAGTTCGTGCACCCGATCACTGACTAGTCATATAGCTATATGAAACTAAATCCGCATCATCCATTGAGCCTCATTTAACATTAATCACATAACACTTGCCAGAAACACATTATTGTGCACATTGGCAAATTGTTCAAACATATCACACTTATGAAATGAAAAAAAAAAAAAAAATACATGATCTCATCACCTCCATCTCCTATAATCATCTGAATGCAATTGACAGCAATGGTGAAATCAAAAGCGTGGATGGCAAACTCACTTCCAAAATAGAATATTTGGCAAAGATTTGAAATACAATGAAAAAAAAATACAACAGTAAAATACACCATCAAAATCCATCACAATGATGCAAGCTTTTCAAAAGCCATAATATAAACATCGCAGTTCTGTCGCAATCGATACAGCATGCAGGCAATTATAGAATGATTTCACAATTCTTTTTTTCACAAAACATTTACAACGATAACAAACAAAAAAAAATCACTGCTCATGAACAGGAATCTCAACAGCATAACAATTTCATGGGCCTGCATTCTGGAGACGACGGTGCAAAGTGATCTTGGTAGAGCATTGAGTTTGAGCTGCGTTTGAGTACGCAACGCCTGTTGATGACTACATTACAGATACTGAGTATCCTATTGAGAAAACAGTATGATAAAATCTGTACCAAGAGCAAATGTTTGAGACATAGATTCTTGTCAAACAAATTCAATGTTATCTTGCCTTTGTTTTGGTTAACAGGGTAGCCCACATACAAAAATAAGTTTTACAGAGATTTGAATCCATTTTTGCACTCCATTTTACACTCAAAACCAACTCAATCCTATGTTCAGGTCAAATCACGTTTACTCGAATACAGGTCATGATATCTTTGCAATAGTGGCTTCGCATAAAGAAAAAAAAAAGGCAAATCGCTTGTCAATCTTGACAAAAGTCCAGCCCATTCAATCATCTGATGTGCCAATATATAAACATAGGACCTGTATCAAAAGAATTTACAGATAGAGACTGGCATTACTCTGCCTCATTGAATACAAAATACATAAATGAATAATGACATCAATCACAACATATGCACAAAAATAAATTCAGCAATTGGCACAATATTATTTCTCTCTTTTTTTTTTCTTACATACTTCACTTCTCATTTTCTCCTGTAATTCTCTGCACGCAGCTCTGTACCATTATTGATTTTGGTGACAGTTTCTTCTATCAATAGTTCAGGCACCCATGCAAAATACAAGAAAACTAAAGCCTGGCAAAAATTACGAGCATAAAACCACACTTGTACTATCGAGAATCATGATTTTGGGGGAAAAACATGAAATGAAAACCAGTCCTCTTCACGTCTCTTCAAAGTTTTCAATTATGGACCACTTTGGCTCCTCATAGTCAAAACACTCAAAGTATACAAAGCTTGTGCATTTCTCGTGGTGACCTCTACATACTTTGCCATGTCAGCCCCTTCATGGTCAGGTTTATATCCACATACATTTTTTATGAGGAAAGTGCTATAATATATGATATTAATGACGGTTATTTCTTTCTCATACATCTTGTCTGTGAACACAGCTATCTCTCGAATAAATTCATCACAATTTCCAGACACAAAATCAACATGGTCCCGACAGGGTTCTTCATAACAAGACCACATGTTCAAGAGATCATTTTCAATTACTTCTTTTACTAAATTTGTGTGCAACCATACGTGATATTTGACGTTGCAAAATCCAATCTTTGCATACATTTTCCTCATCTTCAGAGACAAATCCAAGACGCTTGAATGCTAGCTAAACTATCTTTTTTATTTTTTTTTTTTTTGGTTGTTCAGACAACAAACAGAAACACAACCCATCAAGTAACCATATAAATAATCTATTTGTGCCTGTACTTGTGCTACTCTGAAGGTACTTGGCACCTTTTAACAGAAAGTTATACAGATTTTCCATTGAAGGCTTACATCCACAAGACACAAAAGGGGCACAGCCACAAAGCATTTTATTTGACAGGGTTCGCATAAGACTTTACCCTCACTTTCAAAACATAAAGAAAACATTAACTAGACACTAATGTCTGCCCTTCTTTTCTGAATAGTTCAGCACAGGCAATCTTACACAATAAAAATATCACTGTTCAAATCTTTGAGAAAAAAAAAGAGTAAAGAGAAACAAAAAGAAAAAATAAGCTGCACACACACACAGCTGGCATTGAATAGACTTCGGGGACTAAATACATATCTCACGCACGCGGTCATCATCAGCACACACACATCTCCATGTACATTGCATGTGTGCACGTGTGAAGACCGTCATTATACACCGAACATGATTCCTCACCACATAATCCCGACACATTTACGACGACTCCTCGGGAGATGAGTCTTATAAAAATTGAGAAATACGGTACAAAGTGTCTCCTTTATCTAATGACTGTACACTATTTACACGTCAGTTTGCACTGTAAAAATTGACGACCAGTTTGCGTACTGATGTCCATCTACGCATGAAAGATAGTGAAGTCCATTCTGAGTTCAAACCCAGAACTCTTTAATGAAAGCGGAGGATCAGGGTAAGTGACGTAGGGCAAGCGTAAGAAATTACAAACACGCATATACACACGCGCATGCATACAAGAAGTAAAACATATTTCGTCCAAAGACCACATACGAAGAAAACAGCTAACGTAGCCATCTATGAATATGTCACTGAACCTGTACACTTAAGCTCGACATACTACATCTGACATTTAAACAAAAAAATTAATGTAAGCAGCTGCTCTCTAGAGTAGCATACATTGCGTATAGAAAAGGAGACTGATGATAAATCGGCCAAAAATTCACGACTCATGACATCAATCCAGTGCTGTAATAATGCATCTAAACACAGTAGAGTGTCAATAAACAGATATCTACTTAGCCTTTCTGTTATTAAGATCAATACAACGGTAAGGTACTAAGAGCCACCAACGATAAGCACAGTTCAAATAACTGAACACAGCTTCAAAATACAAACACCCAATTTTGTGTCTAGAACTACAAGCTTATTATGTGTAAAATTCTAATTGTCCAAACCTACAGACGAGCTCATTTTATGACCATACACACAACATGTCAAAAGCTTCAAATGTATCTAATTGCTGCTCGTCTGGAAATCAAAATCACAGCTTCAAATATTAATGCAACTTCCAGCTCTCTGTAATGGTTCCATCTACATGTACTAAATTTTTCAAACACTGAAAAAAGAAACCAAAACACAATCTTATGGCTGTTGTCTAATATGAAAAAAAAAAATCTTTTAAAAATGCCCAATAGCAAATAAAGGGCACAGAGGGATTTCTTTTCAATTAGACAATTATCTCACATTACATCTGCTACAGACCCTTCCGGTCGACAAGTTCTCTTCTAAAATAGATCTAGAACACCTCACTATGCATTTTGCAGAACAGAGTGCCATGACATCTAATTTTTCTATTTATCACAAAAGTGAGATGGGAAATGGAAGAAACATTCGATATTGATGAGGTCAGAATTCTTAAGCATGACGCCCTGCCCCCTTCTCTATCTCGTTTTCTGGGCTTCGTCACTTCCAATACCTGTCTGTACATACGAAGAACGAGCTGCCATCTCAATCAGCGAGAAAAGGTGGTCCCGTAAAACAACAAGAAGAATGCCGCAGTATATCACATGTGTCTCGACTGGGACGTTGCAGGATTTATTCATGCACAATCTATCAACGGACCCTCCAGTATAGGTCTTCTATAGGATATCAAAAGTTCGGTTGGCCACGAACAATATTTCCTCTCATAACCTACAAATTAACAATGTTTTTTTTTTTTTTTTTTTTTTTTTTGAATGGTTACAGCTGGTGTCATATTTGGTCATCTCTGGCAAAAGCAATTACTCAGAGTTATGTGAAAAGTTTCATGAAAGTGTTCAGCATTGAAGAATGTTTTATCTCCATTTTGGTCAAAACGTAATGTTTACCCTTAACTTATTGCAAAGTCGTGTAAATACAGGGATTGGTAGAGTTATGTATCAAATGGCACCACAAAAGCAGGTCCTCCTTGTGCAAGTTCTTGAATTTTTTGTTTTCCTCTTTCAAAAAAGAATCCGTCAAAAGCAACTGGAATTAGACTATGTCACCAGCTTGAAAACAGGGTAATCCAGAGTAATTTTTTATAAAACAGAGTGAGATCACCAACCTTGGAGTGCAATCTCAAATATCAAATTTTTGAATTACCAAAAGTATGGAGCAACAAAGGTTTAGAGAATAAACACCTCTTAATTCTCTGCCATCACCGACAATAAATAGATACACAAACGGATACTATGATTAATACATAAATAAGTAAATAAATACAATAAGACAGATAAAGAAGTACAGTAACCAATAAAAATAAAAAGCTTCTCCATCCATTTTTAAAGAAAGGCATTGCAAACGGCACATATGCTTCATGTTATGATAACTTTCACACTATCTCAGCCCCCTCCAAGATAAATTCTAAAATGAGTGAGTGTAGCATTTTCAACACATTTTGGAGTTGCGTCACATCTCTCACTAGCTGAAAAGAAAATATATTATTGTTTTGTTCGGGAGCGTTTTGTGTCAATAAATGAGCTTGTGCGACTCGTAGAAATGCTCTCTTTTTAAGGAGAATGCGTTCTAAAACAAATATATAACTTGAATATCCTCATGCTCTTGCATTTTTTGACTGTTGAAAGCATGATGAAATAGCTTCACATACTTTCTCACAGTTATGACCAGATAGCATACATCGCACAGTTATATGTGTGATAGATGAGTTGTATGGTTGCATTGTAATGTTCTTGTACTGGTGAAATAATCCCCTCATTCCAGAATAGTGTTGAAAGTAAAGGGTTCTACACGTATCTTCAAGTAATATGACATATGAAACTTGATTTTAACGTATCAAACTGAAGACCTTCTTCCACTGTAGCATTTTATTGTCTTGTAGAGGAGCAGGTCAAAAGTTGAAGGTCAACTGAAGAGGCTTGAGGACCCTTTCAAGATGCAAATATGGCATATAGTGTCTTGACTTTTCAACAGCTTCTTTCTCATATATATGTGACCTGTGGTTTGAAGTATTGAACGCCATTGATTGGGCTAGAGGGTTTCCGGTTCGGAGATGATGCAGAAGGTCGTGTTGACCCAGAAGAAGCTACCCCCGGACTTCGGCTCGGGCTGCGACCCGGCTGCGACTGCGACCCCTCCCAGGATGTCCGCTTGTGGCGGTGGTGGCTGGAGTGGCCCTCAAAGGACTGCAGGTTCCCTAGGCTTGTGGGCTTGGCCGGGGGTGGGGGCGATCTCAGCTGTGCGGAGGTTGCGAAGGCGAGGTGGGACTCCTCCGGGCGAGACTTGTGGTGGGAGGAGGTATTGCCAAATTCCGTGCTGGGTGCCTCGGCCGCCGGCTGTGGCGCCACCCCTGTGACACGCGGATCGGCGTTCACGCCCGTCACGTAAAACATACCATCCTGCGCGTGCGCCGTTGGCGTGCCGACTGCCTCCAGCGATTCCTCCATGCTCTGCTCGTAATGCGCGTTATAGTAAACGTCCACATTGTCGTAGAGCGACAGCCGGCGCTCGCTGACGTCGGTGTGCGCTGGACTGGATGGCGGCAAGCTCTGTGGCCGGTCTGAGAGCGGGGAGGCCTTACCCGCCCGCAACGTGCCCTTGTCACCAGAGTTCTCCCTTCTGAAGTCCACTTCCGCCACAGTCATGCCCTGCTGGTACTGGAAACCCGGCAGATGCTCCTGCCCAGTAGGCGTCAGGTCATTATTCACGTTGCGGCTGCTCCCGGGCTCGGAGTGGGACGGCGACGCACTGTACCTCAACTGCTGCATGCCCGACGAGCGAGCCGAAAACTGGCTCTCAAATGACGTCACGCTGCTGTAGTAATTTTCCTCGGCCTTTCTCTTATCCGGCGAGGTGTGCTGTGAGGTTCCATTAGAGGCTGACACCGTGGTACTCGTGGGAGTCGGGGGTGGGGAGGAGGAGGATGTGGACTGGGTTACCTAGGGGGAAAAACAGACAAAAATAAAGGCATTGGTTTCAGAGATTTTTAAAACACCACATACAGACATACTCCATGTTACTTAGTCCTGTCTCTGTTCAAAACTTGCAATCACACATCAATTAGAGGGTATGATAACATATTTTTAGGAAAGAAATCACACACTAAACATTGTTTGAAACCACTCAAATTTTTCTCATAAAATCCCTAATACGAATTTTCATGCAGTTTGTCATATGATACATGTGTATTACGTTTACAGTTTCTCCAACAAGGCAGTTTAAATTACCAGCATTTCTCTGACAAAATAAAGTACTGCTATGATGATGTACCACACCCACACAAGGTTATACGTCAAAGAATGTGTGGGAGTGTAAACTATAAGAGTTAAATAATTGAAAAAGAAGAAAAAAAAAACTCAAAGGTCCGACGCAGATATTCTTTCAGTTAGTAGCCCTCATTTTTCACAGGATACCACACAAGGTGTGAATCAATGTTTAGGTCACTGCCAACATAATGGTATGAGGTTCATTGAAGAAAAAAATCATAATAATTCCATCTCAAGGAAACCATTTCATGTCAGAGTTTCAGAAAGAACTAAATGCTTCCCTGAAGACTACATACGGAAGATGCCCATCACACCCAAATAAAATGCAATTCACATTCTGTTCAACCAAATTCAAATTACTGTATTGGATGCAATTTAAAAAAAAAAAAAAAATTAAATTGGCTCAGTTTTCTTTCCATATATGCATAACTCATCTGACCAGCAACTTTTTTTGAACGATTGTGAAGTATGCCTGTGCAAAATGCTAACGATAGGACCAAATGATATTGGACAGACAATGGGAGACTTCGTGTACAAAGGATCATTCTTCTTTGAAGTGCGCATGACGGTGCATTATGCTGCATGGATCAACTACGAATGAAAGCTTTGATGACGAATCGTGGCGTGGTATTTTTTTTTTTCACATCAATACATGACCGGTGTAACGTATCTTTCATATCTTTATTCTGTTCGACCATGGTTTCAAGTCAATCGGATAAGACCTAAAGCAATAAACATGTACAAGTATATATATAGCAATACATACTGATATGTACATGACATGGAATCCTTTGAGCTGTGTTTACTTCTTTTTTTCTCGGCCAGTATATGCCCTCAAATTAGAGTTGACAGTGATCAGAAAAGGCTGTTAAATTTCCTGTGAATTATTCAGACTTTTTTTTTTTAAATACAAACAAATTTTTGGCATCTTCCTTTTTGTGAGAGACATATTTGTGCACAAATTTCTGTAACATATCAAACTACGGTAAGTAATTGAAAATGTTTTATTTGTAATTTCCTACATTTTATGATTAAAGGAATAAAAATACTGAATGTCTTGGACAGTGTTCATTCAAACGATTCGACTTTTTAGGTCTCATCGGGACTTGACACATCCCTCTATTTTGTCCTTCTTCACGATGAAGAAATCTTTAGATTAAATCTATGCATTCACCATGCATCCTGCATACACTATGAAGCATACACACTGTTTTACTGGATCTTCTGTATGGTGTACAATCATGTGAACTCACTCAAGATATACAGAGCCAAAGGAGAAAGTAATATATAGTAGAGAAAATAGCATGATTTAATTCTAGGCACCATCCCATGATACAAATGATTGGATGTGTGATGTGCAGAGTTGTATTACTAATGCAAACTGCAGATTTAATTTAGTAAAAAATCTTGGGTGTGAATGGGGGCTGCCACCTCAATGAGGGTTACTTTGAAATTAAAAGAGATTATTAAAGCAAAGTGATGTGAATATTTGATATGAAATATCATATGAAATACCATAAGAATTACATAAGAAGTTGGTGAATGTAAGGTAGGCAAATGTATCATAATATGTGATTATTTGTAAGAGGTAATGGAAAGCATGAAACATACAATAGTGAGGTACTGCCAGTTCTGCCACTGGGATTACATTTAACTCTCATTCCAGTAAATATTCTTAATATTACTCATTTAGTGGGGGGGGGGGGGTGATACATTATATTTGTTATTGTTACCTCTTGCAATTTTCTCTCTAGCAACATAAATGATGAGGTCATTCACATTCATGCAACAGAGAACAGTTCTTTAGTGACAAACTGCATCGAATCTAAGCACAGACCCCAACGTTTCAGGCTTCTCTAGTAACTACCACTCTGTTCTAGGCATGGTGATGTATCATCACGTTCATCGTGCATGAGTTTGAAAGCATACAATCTATCATACATCACTCATTTTATCTCTTTCTCTCTTTCTCTATCTCTCACTGGGGGTACAATTCAACATCAGTACGAACAAGATGGGGGTGGGGGGGGGGGGGTAGGGGAGTGGCATGCACCATCACTGTCAACAAATGCACCAATGACTGACGAGAAACGGGCATGCACATTAGGGTGTGGTTCTTTCAACGTACGAATCTTCATTCCAGACTGAAGCAGTGCAAATATACACATGACAAATGAAGATTTCTACACATTTATGACACGATGATGTTACTTTTCTTATTTCTTTTTCTTCTTTTTTTTTGAAGGCGTGGCATCTCATGCAATGCACAAAATTAATGACATGATAGCTAGCAAGAAGATGAGGGGTTTGTTTATGACATGGTACACAAACAATGGAGACACTCGCTTCTTATTTGATTATAATCCTACAGAATCATACGAACAAGTAAGCCTACATATTACTATTTCTGTCACCACTCATCCTGTCTGTATGTCTACCAAATAATTCACTTTACCACTTTACAATATTCAAAACAGGCAACGAATATTAAAAAAAAAAAAAAAAAAAATTGCCTAGGTTCAATAGAAAACATGTAATACTGTTTTTGGTCTGTTGCATCTAATTGACATAATCAATAATTTGAATGTTTGAATGAGGGGGAGGGGAGAGGTTTACTGGTACACATCTTTTTTGAGGTTTCTCTCAAGCAAAGGCCACGCCTTCATTTGTTGCAAGAGAGACAGAGAAATACACAAATTGTAACAATCCAGAGAGGATAGATCCTTGAATGCCCCAATTGTGCCGACATAGGCTCTACGGTGAATGATGATCAAATAAAAGACGTTGCCTTTGGTTAAACAGAATGGTCTGGCCACAAGCTTACTCCAGCCGCACAGTGGTGAAAGCGGGGCCAGTACAACGGCTACGTACTGAAGGAGGGATGTAATTCTTTTGCTGCTCTTGGATGGCTTGTGGGGTTCATTCCATCCAAGGTATCCCTGCTCTGTTCATAGGGCTACAATTTCTCCTAATGAACCAGTATTCAACTTTAATAAACTGCATCTATGTTATCTTCTGTGCTTTGCACTTTCAGTGGACATACATAGGCCTATTGTAGCCATAGTTGTTGTTGAAGTCATTGGATGAAAGAAGTGATGCTGATTAACATGAATCGTGCATGGTTTCAAATTTCTTCCTCTAATCTATTTGTGTGTCATTTCTTTTTAATTTTTTGACATGCAGATCTATCGAAAGCATGCAGATCAAAGGTGGGTTTGCCGTATAGCATTGTAGACCTTGCATACATGAGAACACTGCACGACATAACTTACATGATTAGATTATGTAACAATGGAGTAACATGGCATGCTAGGGACATGATCATATGTTGTCAAGGACACTGCGTCCTTAAAGTCCTACGCAAACTGAAAGTTGGCAATATAATGTAAGAATATAATGTGAACAAAATAAAACAGTAGTAAGAACGTTTTAAAAATCCTACATTTTAGTGGAATTATATGACATCTACCATTGAAATGCATAGATATAGTCACACAATGTACATGTGTGTAGAATAATTACAGCCTTTCAGTATTAAAGTAGTACACGTAGTTGAATGTGGTTTGATGCTCAAATCATTTGCATGCTGGGTATGATAAATGTCGTCTCCTTTTCGAGGCGCTCAACTTGCACGGATGAAGTTTTGGCATTCTCTCACCTCTTTGAACGTAACAACCTTTGCTGGTTTAGCGGAGGGTGTAGGTTTGTTCTACCAAAGACAAGAAATCAACACGTGAAAAAATACACAGAGTGATTTGTGCTGTGGTGGTGGGGGGGGGGGGGGGGGAGAGGTAGTTGGAGTAGATAGTGACAATGACAAAGGTGCAAAAAGACATATACACACACAGGGGTACAGTCCTTGTCTTCATGAAACTGGCACGGCAGTAAATCTCGTCTAGATTGACTGCCCAAATGAACCCAGATAAAATTAGTATCCATCAGGCATACAGGCAAATAATACATTTCAACATGCAAGTTATAATAATATTGATGAAAATAAGAAGTATGACAGTAGTAATAAATCATTATGATAACAAAAAAAAAATGATAATAATGGTGACATCGATAAAATAAAAGGTATAAATGATCAAAATGAAATCAATAATTAGTGACAACAAAAGCAATAAATATATGTTAACATAATAAGGATTGCATGAATGTTAACATGTAGGAGTAGTATAACCGCCATATTTTTTGGAAAAGAGTTGAACAATAAGACACAAGAAATAATCGGGCACAGTCTTTGTCAAAGTTAGAACCTACACGTGAAAGAAATATCAGTTACTGGACTGTATGAAGAGTAACTATGAATGTTGATATTGAAGTCATGCTGTAATTCAGGGATGCCTGACATGACATGTGTGTGAAAGAGTGGCTGGAGATGTGATATATATATATATATATTATTGATTATGCACCAGGTATATAAACCAGGTATTTAAACAAGAATATAATAGGAATACTGTGTGAGATGTCGTCAGTAGTTACACTTGTGGGCAGGTATGGCAAATTTCTATGACCAGAAGAAGATTGTTATTATAATTCTCTTTAAGACAGTACTTCCACCCATGTGTAAAGGGGAGGGTGGGGTGAGGGGGAAGAGTCATACATGTTCCCACATTAGGGCAGCTTGATTCCAAAGATGTATTACAATGCTTATGACAAATGGGTGCATAGTTTGATGCTTCTGCATCAAGGGGGGGGGGGGGGGTGAAAGATTAAAATTGGCAGCATGAGAATGTGTGTGTATTTTTTAAAGCAGATATCTCCACTATCATTTGTATTCTTTCTTTCTTTCTTTCTTTCTTTCTTTCTTTCTTTCTTTCTTTCTTTCTTTTTGATCTACTGTAAAATATACACTATTGTTTGAATAAAAAACAGAAGATGTAATCATATTCAGAAATAAATCAATCCACGGTGTTCAACAGTCACAGCCCTGGCCATTTGTTTGTTGGAAATCAAAACTCCTATGTGTTAAGAACCATCCAGCACAAACGGTGAGCTAGTATAGTCTTCTAGAATATTCAATGTACCTCAGGATGTGCGTATTTTTCCTCTTGTTTCTCGGTTGCTTTTTATCTTTTGATTTTTTTTCCCTAAGCATTAGTCCTACATGTCTGGGCATTAGTACATAGCTTCTTTCTTTTGTTTTGATTCCCGTAAGCTGGACACAGCAACATCTGGGATTTGTGAGAGACTGGTAAAAAAGAAAAAAAAAGTCACTACATTTGTGACAAGCATCCTACGTGACAAGCACACGGAAGCTGGTACTGTAAACTTTGTATGGGAACTAATGTCTTCCTCATTCGAAACAATTTAAATGTTAAAGCATAGTAGTCAGAAGGGCTTAAAGTTCATCTTCCACCATCTGGAATATTTCAAATTCATGAAATTCTTTCATTGAGATGTTTTCATTGCAACTGATTGACAAATTGCCCTACATCAACGTTAATAAGCACTGAATTGATCAGTGTATTATTACTGATCAATTCAGTGCTTATTTTCATCTGGAATTTGCTAGCGATACATCGAAAAGGTCTACCAAGAAACCTGTCAGGCTGACACGATTTGTACGGATAACGATTTATTTTGGTGTATTTTTTAGATCAAAGGTGTGAAATAACAAAGGTCGGTGTACCAGACTTTTATTCCCGACACGCCCTCCCCATTCAGAAGTGGGTACGAAGATTGCTACTTAGTATGTGATGATCGAAATGTGCTCTAGCAGTAGTATTGAATTGCATGCATGTAACAAGCTGCGCATGCGATTCATTCTCACGCAATGGACACTGCTATGGCCCGATATACTGTAATTGATGTACTTGATTATAAAACATCATATAGCAATGACGATTGGGAATGCTCAGCCATTGCAATACTTAAGGCGTAACTTTTTTTGTGTGTAATATTTAGCATTTTTGTCATTACCTAATAAAATAGTGTTATCACAGTGTTATTTCACAAATTTCTAATGCCTATCTGTCCATTTTAGAGCTAAAATTTACAGTTTCTGCAGTCATAAAGAAATTGTGCTTTACCTTTGAACAAGGTAGGACTAACCTGTTGAATGCTGGCACCTGAATGGTCCTATGTAAAATGGCTACAGGGATTACCCTCCAAAAAATAATAATAAATGTCATACCAAACAGGTTAACGGACTTTGCAACACATTCCCATCTCCATCTGTGGGTGTGTGTTTTAATCCACTCTATGAAAGGTGTGTCTTTCCCCCCACAGACCACAGCTGGTGTTACAAGATCTAGAGAGCAGAGTGCTGGGGCGGTTTGTATGGTCAGTGAAACGGATTATCATAGATGAGTGAGTGGCGGTGGTTGGAGTATTCATTGCACCATGCACCTGATGAACGGGGAAAAGAAAAAAATAAAATCAACACGTGGAAGATTGCAGGAAAAGATACAAGGACACGCAGCACTCCACACCAGCACCGTATATAAAGTAAGTGTGTGCTGTGAAGGGAGGGAGAAAAATAACAAAAATCACAGACTGGAGGCAGACGTAAGTGCTTTTCTTAGGAATGAAAGATCACCGAAACAAAAACAATTAAAAAAAAATTTGTATTCGACATGCTCACCTGTTGGTGTGGATCTTTGGATGGACCATGTTTGGACAAGTAGGATGGGGAAGACTAGGGAAACGAACAAATGTGTAGAACAGAGAGACCGAGAAGGGCAAGCCGGAAGGAGAGCCGACATGAAATTCAAGGGGTGGGACTGGGAGTGGCGGCTTGGAGGGTGGGGCTAGCGGCACCCCTCCTACATGCATTGAGACCAGTGCAATTCATGCTTCCATTTCTGAACTTGGGTTAATTTTGGAATCCTTCCTTTATCATTTTATTTTATTTTTTTTTAATTATTTTTTTTTTACATTGATGGACAGCGCCGCACATTTGTATTTTCATCGTTTTTTTTTTATATTTTTTTATGCTCCCATATTTTGATGACTTGCAGTAAAGTATAAAACCACCAGAAATGATCATGTTATATGCTTTTACTTATCTAAATTTTCTTTTGAGGGGAAAAAGAAGGGAGAAGAAAAATATCTTCTATAAAGGCAAATGGTTCAATGTACATGCTGGATTGTTGTAACAGTCTTTTGTGGACAACTAACAAAAAGTCATTCGTCAATGATATGCATTAAGATTTATATGATTGTGTTTTATCGCTTGACTGGATTTGAGTTTTATACATGTTCAGCTGTAATGAGGACCATCTCTCTGAGATCATCTTAACCCAAGATGGATACAAATCTTAATACTTTAAAGAAAAGATCAAACCAAGACAACAAAAAAGTTTCAAGAGCTGAAGTCTTATCGATTCAACCGCTGTAGTCAGTGTAATATATTCCATTAGACTATATCATCTGCAAAAAATAAATCTCGGTTGCATAATAGAAAGGTGAGAACAACAGGCATGAAAACAAAAACAAAAAAAGATAACATTTCACCATATATACTGGCTTGCATACCACATGCAGACATGCATAAACAGGCACATTTTACACTGCATTCTTTGTCCGTTTTACAATGTCACATGTTTTATTCACGAGATGAGACAATGGTATGGTATTCAATGTGTTGTTGGGCATGCAACACAGTCGATAATCTGCATTGCCTTGTTCACTTCAACTCGCTTGATTCAAGCCTGTCATTAGCGATAGCATACGTGACAGTTTGCATAACAAAAGCATAAAAACTATTAACTATTAAGACTATCAAATGCCCTGTACAAAAATGATATAAATTCATCTGTTCATCAGAGCAACAACAACAAAAAACCCAAAAAACAAATTACAATAAGGCCAAAAAAAAAAAAAAAAAGTATTTCACTCTCACTAGAACAGGAAAATGTTTTTTTACAAAATTTTCTGCACATATCTAAAAATATCTGATGTTCTTGACATGATAGCTATGGATGCTGCCCCAAATAGGGAAGAGTTGTGAGGTTTGCGTAGACCTAGAGCATCCATTAGAAAGTAGTCAAAAATGTGCACAGCAACTTTCTCTGCACCTTTACTTCATTCCAGATCAGAGGGAACACATCTTTGATAACTGAGAAGGGTTCAGAGGGATTACATAGTGGGCTTGTCATGCAAGCCCTCCCAATTGATCAGTGAAACGCTGTCAGAATTTACTTGGTTGTGGCTCTGAGGTTCATTGCATGGTAACAATAATATCTACCTGTGCTGAAGTGTCAACCTAAAACATACGATGATGTCAACAAAAGCACCACTTTTGGCACTACAGTCCTTAAACAGTGTGCTCGGTAGGCCTATCAAAATTCATTCTCACTGCAAATGTGCACTCCAATTGCACTTTCATATCAAAAGTATTATCATCACTTGCAAAGGGTATTCAGACAATAATTACAATGTGCAATGTACACTTGGCATTTCAAATTTAGAGCTCGGCCACCTGTGAAGTGCAATGTGGCTGACTGCATCCAACTTGACGATAGTCTGAATTTGTTTTAAAGGTGACATCCTCGGCATTTACATTTGATAGGTTGCATAAAAGAGATATGATGAATATGTACTCAAATCACTTTCTTGACTTGCCTATAAAATCATGACAAAAGGTGGAAAAAAGAACACCAGTGCATAGCAAGCGTCATTACGACAATGCCTCGGACAGACTTTTCATTGTGAAGAGCTACTTTCAATATGCTTTTCTGAATCCACGTCACTATTATCACTAATTAACCCATTGAGGATGGACTGATTTTGCTACAACACGCATTTCTCACAGACGCTTGCCCGAGTTTACTCGGGACTAGTCCTCAACAGGTTTCGAGTCACCACATAGTAGTAGACGAAAGTCACAGCCCAGTTACCATGTTCTCTCAATCAAACATATGATGCAAAGTAATATACATGAAAACAAAACAAAAGAAAACAAAACTGTCGTTGTTCCTAACCTGTCAGTAAATGTTGCTATAGCAGCTCACTATGATGTTATAATATTCCCATGACCGTGTTTGTGCGAGTAAGGTCAAAAAAGAGACGCATGCGGCACCAGTTCTACTATCTAACCCAACTGACGATATTATTATGTAGAGTCATGCCCATTCCTCTTTATACCACAGCTACAAAATATAACACCAGCAATAGATACGAACGCAGGAGTACTACCAATCCCAGCTGCAGATAAGTCCCTGCTGCAGATTTGTCCCTACACACTCAGTAGTCAAGGGCTACCGATATTCTCACAATGATATCGGGAAGAATTTCAAAGAGCTATTGGGGAAGATACCTGTGTTTCAAGTGTATCTTAAGGTGCCAAAGAGGGGGGAAAATGAATTCTTAATTCACGTAGACTGTTATATTCTTTTATCAGGGGTGAGAAAAGATATCTTAAGGTTTTTTAGAGGGCCTCCTGCTGCATCAGGGAGATTTCGCAACTCTGCGTGGTCACTACAGTCTGTGGCATACCAGGAACAAAATCTGCATATTCAGGGTACAACAACTGATTAACAGTTTGCTTATTGACTTGAGTTCACTTTTAGCCACAGGGCAAGTGGTAAAAACTTTCCTTTTATTCATTTGGTGAGAGTAAAGTCCACTTTGAATCTGAATGCACTTCAGTAACTGTAATATCATTTCAATGTACTCACTTCACGGAAAAAAAAAAAACTGTAAACAACGTATTGGCTGAAAATTGGGCATTTTGAAAATCGAGATGACATTGGTGACCCGCTGCAACATAAGGATCCTAAAGTCGCTGACGGGCGAGCCAAGCATGGCCCAGAAAAATGCTATTTTCAGGCCTTTCCTTTGATCATTTAGCTTCGAAATTTCGGCAGATGATAGAAGATACATTAGACTACAAAATTATGTTAAAAACAGAAATCCGAACGTTTTGACAGATTTTGGTGATCTGACTTCAAACTCGATTTTCTCGGCTCACCCGTCAGCAACTTTAGGATCCTTTTGTTGTAGCGGGTCACATTTAATTATGTTGCATTGTTGTAGACACACACACACACACACACACAAATTGATGACACATTTTGAAATGTGTTTGATCAAGTATTTCCTTCTCATTTACAGTCCAGTCATCCATTTTCCAGTTAAAATTTTATACAATTCTTCCCATGAGGCCCTAAAATTAGGAAAAAAAAAGAAGATCATATCCAAATGCCCAAATGTAGTCGTGTGTGAGAAAGAATGTACGAATTTTAGGCTGACAAGAGCTAGAAAGAAACTAGGAATATAAAAATTCTGCTCTGTAACCCTTGAGATACGTACATTTGAGGAAAAGGCGCTTGAATGTACAGATATGAAGTTAAAGGCACGTTAGCACAGTATGCAAGACCACAAATGCGCAAGTTTTTTTTTTTTTTTTTTTTTTTTTTTTGGGGGGGGGGGGGAGGTGTGTCTTTTTTTATTTATAATGTGTACACGAATACAGCTACTTACACATTTGGCAACTACTAATCTTGAAAGAGAGTATTCACATATTAAAGTTATACCCAAAAAAATTGAAAAAAAAGTTTTTTTTTTTTTGGGGGGGGGGGGAGGTGTGTCTTTTTTTATTTATAATGTGTACACGAATACAGCTACTTACACATTTGGCAACTACTAATCTTGAAAGAGAGTATTCACATATTAAAGTTATACCCAAAAAAATTGAAAAAAAAAGAGCAACTCTTGTATGTACATACGTATAATGTTATTTAAACATATAATAGGTTTCTATCTTTACATGTGTTATTCAGTACTAGCAACATAAAATTTAAGGATATATATATATATATACCAATATACACATAAACAATTTTTTCATAAATTATCACAATAGTAGTCATAGCCTGATTGTGCTGTGCTTTGAGTTATGTACAAAGTGTTATTAAATTGGAATAATAATACATAATTGTCATCTGTTCCTGATCGAACCCCATGAGAACAAAATATATACTGCGTTTCATTTCCAAGAGCGTGTTTTCTTCTTTTTTTTTATCATTTTTGACAACAGCATATCCTCACACCAAGTTTATACACCAGAGCAGTATAATTTTACAGATTGACTTCTGTTACCATGGGTACATATTTTCCACCTTCTAGCTTCAGTCAGAGCTGTTGTGAAATCTACTTTTGTTTTTGGTTTTGTTGTGTGACTTCATTCCACTCATGACAAATTATTGGGAAGTATTTTGCTCATGATTCTTGATTCAAGACTTACTAAAAGACAATTCTGACATACTTACTCATACACACACACTCACACACAAACACATAAAGATGATAAATTTTCCTTGGTGAAACTGTTAACAAACATACACACAAAAAAATATAGCCGAATGAGATATAAACATATCATAATTCATTATTCGAAATAAAAAGGATATCCCAAAGCGATGCAGAATTCTCGGAACTAAAATGGATCTAGGACTACTATCATTCGACATGATGTCACATTCAACTTTATGGTTCTTAAGGAACTATTGTCTATCCCCACCACACCTAAATGAAAATAATATAATTCTAATTTCACATAGTCCCCCCAAAAAACACCACAAACAAACAAAGACCCACCCTAATGAAAATGTAATTCTAATTTGTCATAGTCCAAAAACAAAACCAATAACAAAAACCTGAGAAGCTCCCAAAC
Organism: Diadema setosum; assembly: GCF_964275005.1. NCBI lineage: Eukaryota > Metazoa > Echinodermata > Echinoidea > Diadematoida > Diadematidae > Diadema > Diadema setosum. Next base: position 36,237,870 of record NC_092689.1, read on the forward strand.
TTGATTCCAGCATCTTCATCATTTGTGTCCCACTGTTGCAACAGTAAAACAGTTTAAGGAATCCTTCTGTGTTTCAGCTTAAAACAGACTTTCAGCTCTGTGGCAAAACTGAAAATATTTGTTGTTGATGTCACACTCATGTCTGCAAATCAGCAGGTCTCTGACGTATCTAGAACTTTTTACTTGAACACACACAACAAATAAAAGTGAATAAAGTGAGAAAAAAAAAACACCCCACTAAGAATAAAGTTTCCACAGAAGTCTGCCGTTCAGTTTAACATTTACATAACAGGATACAGCACCACTTAAAAAGCATATGAGAACAAAGATGCCCCATTCACATTTTTAAAAAAAATCTGAAATTAAGTACCAGGTCACAGTCTCATTACAAAAATCACCCACACTGATATGGTATACACGAACGCATGTCGAATAATCTCTTTACTTAATAAGTCATGTCTATACACACACATTAAACGAAAGGCAAATTAGCATTGCCAGCAAAATATCAAAACGTCACGTTCCCAAAAGTGAGAGTCTGTGCAGGGCCGAAGAGTTTCTGTCACCAATGTCTAAGACGTTGTTGCATGCAGCTTGTCAAAATATTAAAAAATTGCCCATTGCGGCTGCCATTCACTGTCTGCCCTGCAAGCACACACTGACATGACATCACACGAGTCTTCCTTGACCCACGTCATCGCGATACGCAAAGTCGAGGCTGCCGTGAATCCAATCTTACGGTGCCCAAAAAATGATGACGCAGAGGAGCTCCCTAAAACCTATCTCATCTTGAGAGGGAAGGAAAGAGTGGTTAGTCACCCCCAAGCTTCAGTCCAATTAGCACTAACCACACAGATGTTGGACAGTTGGCATGCAGCGGGATGGGACAGGACAATACGGCGAAACGTATGACTGGGACTACAATCAACCGTCTACACATCTCCACAAAATGTATTTGTTTTGTTTGGGGGTGGCTTTGTTTGTTTGGTTTCTTTTTCCTTCTTTCTTTTTTTGACTACACCCAAACGGACTGCCCCGCCGTTACCTGTCTGCTGGTGCCGTTTCCGACGGGCATGGCCGAGCGCAGCCCCGTGGCCTGGCTGAAGGAAGGCTGGCGGAGAAGCCCAAACGGTAGGATGGGCAACTCGTTGGACTTGGGAGGGGGCGGTGTTATCAGCTTGGTCCTCTTCAGTTCTGCAGAACAAGTAATAAAACGAGAGTGCTTACTCATAGTGGTAGTAGTTATGGTAGTGGAAGTGGTAGTGGTGGTAGCAGTAGTAGTAGCAATAATAGTAATAGCAGTTGTAGTAGTAGTAGCAGTAGTAGTAGTAGTAGCAGTAGTAGTAGTAGTAAAGTAGTAGTAGCAGTAGTAATAGTAGTAGCAGCAGCAGCAGCAGTAGTAGTAGTAGTAGTCGTAGTGGTAGTAGTAGTAGTAGTAGTAGTAGTAGTAGTAGTAGTAGTAGTAGTAGTAGTAGTAGTAGTAGTAGTAGTAGCAAAAGTAGTAGCAGTAGTAGTAGTAGTAGTAGCAAAAGTAGTAGCAGTAGTAGTAGTAGTAGTAGCAAAAGTAGTAGCAGTAGTAGTAGTAGTAGTAGTAGTAGTAGTAGTAGTAGTAGTAGAAGTAGTAGTAGTAGTAGTAGTGGTGGTGGTAGTGATAGAAGTAGTAGCAGTAGTGGTAGCATTAGTAGTTGCAGTAGTTGTTGTCTGACTATGATATCCAATAACATTTAAGGGTGCACAACCCACAATGCATAAAAAAGAAATCTGCAGCTACATGTACCTGTACTTGTAATTATGTGGTTTGTTTGTTTGGTTTTTTTTTTTGGGGAGTGGGGATGGGGATAAAACAATGTCATATATAGTTTTAATTTCAGCATATCTATCGTATGTCCAAAAAAAAAAAATTACAACGGGACCCTCCGCAATGATATCTTTAAAAATATTGAATCAATCTAAATACAAATTCAGGGTATGAAACTATAACTCATTGCCCACATCTTACAGAAAACCCCATTCGATTTGCTTCAGTGGTCAAAGAGAAATGAGGAATTTTGTAGAGGATGTCGGGAATCTCTTCCCTCCAAGTTCTGTCTATTGTGTTCACACACAAGATCATCGAAGTGCTAAACTTGGAAGAATCAGACTCATGACATGCTTGACAACAATCCACATTTCTCTGTGACCGCTTAACCAAATCGAATGGGGTTTTCTGGAAAACAGAGCTAAAATGTTATACTTTAAGACCCTGAAGTAGCATCTAGACAGTTTAATCATATTGGGTAATATCAATGCGAAAATCTGATTGTAATTTTTTTGGGGGACACACTGTACATCTATCTCCACTTTCCTTCTCTTTCCTCTCTTCTTTTCTAGAATGAGACAAGTTAAAGGCTTTTGATGCACATCGAGAAGCGGCAGCGTACCTGATATTCCTTCTTGCAGGGCATCGATCACCTCGTCATCCTTGTAGCCGAAGTCGATGACCAGCTGCTCCTGCAGGTACCTGACCACCAACTCCATGTCCTTCTTGATCAGCACTCCTGGGGGGAGGGGAATCAACAGGTAGAGGTGGCAGGGAGGGGGACAAGAAGGGCAGGAGAAGGCACGGGGGGGGGGGGGGGGGGGCAGGAGATGGAGGCACGAGATCAGGGTGAGGGTATGAGAGGTGGAGGGTTGAAGGAGTGGGTAATGAAAGGAGTAATGTTTTGATTTTTTAAAATTTTTTTTATTTGAATTGGCTTGCCCTTTTGTTGCAAGCTCACTCAATCTCCCAAGTTTCCTCCTGTATGTTTTCAGAAAGACTAAAAGTCCATTCTGGGACTAACTGGATCTCCTGCTTTACATCACTCCGGACACCATACTCGCCACAGCATGTCTACGAGCTGGTAATCAATCTTTGATGGAACGGCTTTTCATCAGAAGAAGACCCAATAGCATGCTCTGTACCTTAAGGAGTGGGCATTCGACACCCTTACCCTCTCCAACCCTGCTATTACTATCGACAGCCTGCCTGAACACAATGTCAGCAGCGTTTTGGGATGCCAGTGCTGTGAGGGTTAACTTGGTCCTCTAAACACACCTCATGCAAGGGAGCCCAGCAAGGCTGAAGATTTGCACTGATGACAGTTTCAAATATTTGAGAAAACCTCCTCGACTTGCTGTAGAGGGTGATCTGCTTGAACATATATATTCCCTGTCTCTTTATTACCAAGAATTGCATTTCAACTACTTGCATAGTAATTGGCAAATCTTGTCACTTCTATTACCTTGAATTGAACATTACACAACATTGTAAACTGGTTGTCTTATGGCCATCACCAGCCTGAAACAAAAAAAAAAACCAAAAAAAGGTGCATTAAAGGCCTATCCTTCACCAGGCAGAGTTTTCAGTCATGATTATATGTGAAACATCTGTCAGCCCTTCCGTACATGAGAAAGTGTCCTTATTTGAGGGTTTTAGTAACATGCAAAGGTGTAGACAAATTTAAACAATGCACATTGTTCAAAACCCTGTGCTTTTGGTTGTTGTTGTTTTTTTTTTCTGTATTTTCCTCTACAAACACACACATACACACACCCTTTCTCTCTCTCTCTCTCTCCCTCTCTCTCTGTCCCCTCTCTCTCTCTCTCTCTAGTATCATTATCTTCTCTTTCTTCTTCGTCCTTCTCCTCCTCTTCCACCTCATAACCCGTTGAGGACGGACTGATTTTGCTACAACACGCATTTCCCACAGACACCTGCCCGAGTATTCTCAGGATTCGTCTTCAACGGGTTAAAACACACACTCCAGCGCACACACAGTCTTACTTCTGTGCAGCTTCATGAGCGTGTAGGCCATGGAGATGAGAATCTTGTCCCCCTCCAGCATGAAGATGTCCCACAGCCGCAGGGTGAGGGGGAAGGGCACGCGGTCCAGGAAGCACTGGAAGAACCACTTCATGGAGTAGAGACTGGTGTGGATCTCTAACCGGTCCTGCCAGGTCGCCACGACAACAAGATGAGGTTGTGGGTTGGGAGATGGGGAGAGAAATGAATTTATGTCAGTGTGGGATGATGAAAATAAGGCAGCTAAAACAATACTTCACAATAAATGTCACTTTTATGAATGAAATACTGTACACGCTGATATTTTCGTGTGACATTTTCGCAGGTTTTACGTCAACTAAAGATAGACTTCCGTACCACAACAACAGAAGCAAGATCTTGAGAACTGTCTGCAAATGAGGAATTTACCAGCAACTACAATCTCATTTTCTTTCCCTTTCATGTTCTGGGCACTACAAAGTTGGCTAAGAGAATTTACCAATGATCTGCTTCCAGCTTCACAATTGCTTTTGAATAAATGTGCTGCTATGGCAACACTCCTCAAATCACTCCCAAGGTCTTGTTTTGGAGTAAGCCCCTTATCATTCTCTTTATAGCATGCTGGCATTCCTTGAGGGAGATGTGATATATGAAATCTTGCCCAAATGTGCTAACACAGCTGCAAAGAGCGTATCCTATAGATGGATAAATCTGGTCAGGGCCGTTGGTAACAAAATCGTCTCTCTCCTCCAATGAACCTGATTTCCAACGACGGAAATACAATCGTGTCGACCCAGCATTACACTAGTCAAGCGAAAATTAATTGCCAAGTGTACCCTTTCGTTCCTAAATGCTGCTCAGTTACAAAAACAGTGTTCTGTGGTTTGTTGAAGATTTAGCAAATGTATCACGTTTTCTTCAAATTAGACAACACAAATCGACCAAGTGGGGTCAAGATCAGGTTCTCTCTCTCCCTTCTGCCTTTAAGTTAACCTTTTCTACAAAAAGAGCATCCTTGGCAGACGACAGGAATCGTCTTTCTCCAATGACACCCGCAAACACCTCTGCCCTCAGAGTATCAAACTTTTCTCATTAGGTGGTTATCTTTAGGGATTTATAATGTAGGTATGAGTTACACCTGCTAATGACTGTGTGCCAAGCAAGAACATGTTGAAGTAGACGAGGCTGAAGTTGATCTAAACAGAACAGAAATATCATTGATGATCATGGTTGATCACAGTAATGCTGACTGTAGGTATGGCATCATTGATGATGATGATGATGATGACAATGACAGTGATGATAATGATGATGATGATGATGGCAATGATGATGACAAAGTGGCCAATGATAATGCTGACAATGATAATAATGATGATGGTGATGATATTCATAGATACATTGTTAGGGCTATGAAATGCGAAAATTAAAATGCACGCAAAAGTTCTTGTCTACACTTTATGCATTAAATGCCGCTGGCAATTCGTTAAAATTTCACGCCGTGGAAAAGGTCGTCGGCTCCCATTCGCGAAAAGTTCATGCTGCAAAAGTGTTATGCTTTACAGTATTGCTAATCCTAGAAACTTCAAAAAAATTATACAATGTGAAATATTATGCATACGGGTATACAGAACTCAATGACTTGAGACAGCAGTTGCTATGGCAACACTGTTAATGACAGCCTCGTATACGTTACCAGGTTCTTCCTGACTTTGGGGAGAAGCTTCTTGAGAATGTTTTCATGGTGGTCCTGGTACCTGATGAGTTTGGGGAATCCTGGGATGAAGAATCCTGTTGACAATACATGATAATACACAAAATATTCAGTTCAGTGCATACTCGTACGATTTATTACACTACATTCTGTTTCATACACATAAATCTTATTCCTCATCTTTTAATGTGCAATATGCCTTTAATTTTGAATTTCAAAACAGAATTGTATTCATAATGTAGGCCTGTATGTCGTCTCTTTATGTTAAATGTGCAGAATTATTCTATCATTTTGTATCTGCATGTATGGCACACAATTCAGCCATTGGGCTGCTTTATACCATTTTTATTTGACTAGAAAAAAAACAACAATATGTATCTATCTATCTATCTATCTATCTATCTATCTATCTATCTATCTATCTATCAATACAGTTTAATTGTGGTTTGGATTTACTTTATGTAGCCATACAAAGGAAGCACTTTTATGCTAATGAGCAAAGTTACCAAAGGACCCAAAGCTCTAAGTTTCCTCCAAATAGCCAGGCCATGAGGAAAAAGTGCCTTGAGGAACAACTGCCGCTCTCAGCACAACTTGAACCAAGGACCTTAAGACAGAGAGTCAGCATTCTATCCACTGAGCAACAATGAATCCTAGTTGGGAAGCCCTTCAAACTTCTAACAAGTTCTTTTTGAAAGACTGCATTGGATATCAATTTCATTGCAATTTTGCTCAGTATGTCCAAACTAATTATAGACATATTCAACTTCCAAGTTCATTTGGTTGACTAATTGTGCCAACTCAGATTGCCTTCAACACCAAAAGCAGTTATAGGACTGTGTCGATACACTGAACACAGAGCAAATATTGTGTTACCGACAGGATCGGTGTTGGGGTACAGGGAGGTTAGGGTATCGGGAGGCCCTGGGAGGGAAGGCCAATGTGGGGGCTTACCGTGCATAGCGTGTTTTGTGTCCGTCAGAAGTATGTGCAGCGCCCAGAAGGCCTCCTCTTCGTTGAGGTACATGAGCAGCAAGGCAGCGATCTGGCTCATGCCCTGACAGTAGCCCACCTCCTAAAAGACAGACAAACATATACAAACATACACAAACAGACATATTATAAAAAAATCGCAAAATAAATATGCCTGAATAGCAGATGACATAGTTCTTGATCTTCTTGATGATGTGCGCAAATTTCAGTTTTCATAATTCTACCCCGCATTCATATGTTTTTATTTGTTTTGTAACAATTACGCAAATCTTCAAATGAAGTTGACACCTCATTAACTGGTGACGACTGCACAGAGTATAAGATACTGGCCAGAGGGTGCAATACCAATGGCTGCCACCAACTGACAAGTGGCCACTATTCCCAGGAAAAAAACCCCACAGGATCACATGGTGAAGGAATTATCTTAATGGTCACTTTTAGCAGGTGGCTGCTATGGACAGGTAGTGACAAACACAACACAAGTACATAGGAGTGTGTGAACACAGCATGTTGATTTAAATGGAATGAAAGAACATCTGAAGCAAAAGGGTTCAACAATCTGGCCATAACTCATTTTTCTCAGACTTCTGCAATTTTGTGATATGATATGTCATAAAAGTGTCAAGTAAATTTATATCTCTTAAAATCTGTCCTTTCATGCATCTTTCATGCAACTGGATTGCCCATAAATATATTATACTGGGTACTGCTTGGTTACATAGATAGTATGCAGGAAATGAGCCCAAATCATGCAGCTTCTGTTGAATTCATCACAAAGCCCTACATTTGATTGAAAACAGCCAGATTATCATCAAAAACATGCTCACGGATTTCCAACAGTTGCAGATTTCAGCACAAAGCACTCATAATCACAGAGATGTGTGTTATCAGTTCTACAACTCCCCATCTCCCCCCCCCCTTTACCCATCACAAATTTTGTAATCCCAATCATTTCTTATTGAATAGAAAAACAATAAGAAGTGACCAAGTTTTCAATGCCTATCTTTAATATCAAGAGCAATGCATCCGTCAAAATGGACAGAGAAGATTCTGTTGGTTACGTGAGAACTAGAAGCATCTCTAGTTTAATCCTTTTCAGTGATTGCTATCGATGTCAACCTCAGGACTCTCCAAATTTCACTTGCTTTTTTTTTGGGGGGGGGGTACATAAAACAAAAACGACATATCTAATCTATGAAACACTAACTCTGGCAATGCAATGTACTTTGGGGTCCTACTTCAATTTTCTGTTTGATCAACTGGCATTTCTTTTCGAGGATATCAACAGCTGGCAGGCACGTTTGCACTTGTAGCATTCTTATCTGTCATTTACAAAGAAAACAACTTTGATGTCATTCACAAGGAATTCACCAACATCTGTCTTTGACTGTGATGTCCATGATGAATCTTGATAGGTATCACTTCATACACTAGTCAGATTATTAAACACACATGCAACATAAAGGATCTTTAATTAGTTTATCTCATGGGCTAATAATGAATATCAAGATGTGTAGAATTTGACTTCTTTTGTTCTCATAAGCATCCATACACTTTACATGACGGGGTAAGGAAGATAGCCATACAGCAGCATGATTTGACAAATAATCGTCGAGCATTTGATTTAAATCACCAAATGAACAAAAGAGCAGTATGCACCTTTCAGAATTTGAGTACTTGCTTAACCCCACAAGATGTAAATTCCCTTTCAAACTGAACGTCTCTATCCCGAATAACGTGTAACTAAAAAGGGGGGGGGGGGGTGGGGATGGCAAGGGAGAACAGTATTCTAGCAACACTGGTGGACTTGGAACATTTAATTAAATGATCAGTCGATATTACGAAACAATCAATAATCAAGAATCCCTAATAAACCTTTCAAAACTATAACAGATTTCAGTGCCCCAACATAACATGTGTACTCTATCCACAAAGCACGTGACCTTTACACTCCTTTGCTTTTGTTGTTGTTGGGGAGTTTTTGTGGTGGTGTTGAGGGAGAACGATAATCAAGCAGCACTTGTAGGCTTTTGAAATTTATTCAAGGGATTGATTCATATCCTGAAATCACCAAGAATGCTTAAATCACCTTTCAAAACCAGAACATTTCAGTGCCCCAACATCATATATGTGTGCCCTATCTACAAATCATGTGACCTCTTATACTCTTGTACCCCAGACTGCCCCCCCCCCCCAATCACATCATTTACTACCACCTCTCCCTCCATGACTCCATGAAGACCAAACCCACCGTATTGTACATGGAGTAGGCGGCTAGTATGTGAAACAGGGCTTGCTGTTTGATGCCGTAGCGATCCCGGAACATGATGTGGTTCCTGAAGGTCCTGTTCACATCGAGGTCGATCTGCCGGATGTCGGGGGAGTTGCCCCGCGCCCTCTCTCGCATCCTCTGTTCAAACAATGTTTAAAAGAGGGAAAGAAAAAAATAAAGAGAAAAAACATTAAGAAACAGCCAAAGTACACAGGAGTTTCACAGAAATTACAAAGTATTAAATTTCCTCTGTTTAAATCAATTCAACAAAATAAATGAATGACTGACGAAGCATCTCTTCATGTTCATAGCGAAAGGAAGCAAGATTAAATGACCAAGTTGGTATTTTCCCCTCTTTAAACCATCTCAATAAATTGAGTGCATCAATTAATCAATGCATGCACCTTGTTCTCTTACCGAAAGGGTGCACTCTAAAGTGACAGACATATTACTCCTAATGAAAGCAATTCAACACAATAAAGGCAGTGATCATATATGCATGATATCTTTTATCTATGTCTGAATGTCAGTGCACATTAACTGTTGATGAGATCATAATTTGTAGCAATGATACTGTTATCTGGCTTTTCCCGCTGACCTAAATGTTGAATGCTAATCAAAAACTTGATCACATACATATTGCTGAACATCGAGGAGTCTTGAATATATTTTGCTCAAACACTGTTGCATCAGAGGCCGCATAATGCCCTATTCAAGACCGACTACCCTGTTGATACCTAGTAATCCTTACCCTGTGAGTATGTGCATAAAAAAATGTTTGGTTTCCACTGTCTATGACCTGATTTTCACCCCTCACAGCTTTTTGACAAGGAAGCGTACATCACGTGGAGGCTTTGATATCCATCAGCACCAGATACCTCTTAACTTCCCCTGGTCTGATTCTCCCCGAAACATAGTCTTTTCCGGCAGACCCTAGCTGCACATACACAAGACGTGGCAGACACTCTCTGATTAGATAACGCACATCCAAGCAAGCAGAATTCTCTCTCTCTTAACATACTTTGTAGCACACAGCCAAGGCAACTGCCTTCGAAATGAGTCGTCACTCGCATGGTTGCCCCAATCAAGCGTAAGAAAAACAACAGCAGAAGCAGCACAAACCATTGCAACAAAAACCTGCATGACATCTTTGCTACCACAGCAAAGCATTCCCTGGGCAAGTAAGATTTATCACACCCAATCATACACACACTAGACTTCTTGAATTTGCACAGGTGGGTCTGAGAATGAAAGGTTACGACATAACGTCCAAACTTCACAAGGAGTTGCTGGGAGATGAGGTTGTCCCAGCAGTTCCCTAAAACCTGTCTTCAGAAAGACAAAACCAACAACAACAACAACTCTGCATTTCAGCAAGTTTTGCCTTTCTTGAGAATTTCAGGAGGAAATTGATTTAATCCCCCCGGACTAATTGAGTTCTGACGCAGCTGCAAACTGTGACAGTGTTAAATTCATGGAGGGCACTGTCGGCCACATCTTCTTCATGAATTTGATCCTTTTTCAGCATTCCTATTTTGCTTGTGTATAGTTTTTTTTTTTTATGTTTGTCTATCTTTTGGGAAGTTAAACATTGGTCAACATCAACAAATACAATCCCTAATTTGATGCAACTTCTACCTTTAATATGAAAACCTTCTGCTTGTTGCATTTTGTGATGATTGTGAGTTAGATATTCAACATCCTGTATATAACATGAGGATCATGATTTGTATCCTACAAAAGTCGTATGCGAGCAGACTCTCTCATCAATGCATTTGTGATGATTCATCTCAGCTGCACTGCACGAGCATACAACCAAATGTGCCAGCAAGACAAACACACACACACACATGTGTGCGCACTCAAGCACGTTGGAGATCACAACCTGTTCCAATGTTTTGAATTCGGTTCTTGAGGGCGTGATGCCGAGGCAGCAGCACCTTCCAAGTTTCTGCCAATCTGTTCTCGCTGGGATTGCTCCTAAGCCAGCTGTCAATTTCCTCCTCTTTTCCTCTTCCGGCAGTCTCTGAGACCAACCCCCATCCCCCCAACCCCAACATTCCGCACCCTCCCCACCCCCAATCCCCCCTCCCCCCCCCCCCCCCCCCCCCCGACACACCCAATCCAGTCTTCAAACCAAACCTCACCCTTCTCAGCTTTGACGGTGTTTGCAAAGGAACTACCCCAGAATTCAAGACTTCCAAGGATAACAAGTAACTTCCCCAAGCCTACTTCTTTAAACTTCTTCTATTGTTCTATCATTTGTGCCTCCCCCTCCAGCTAACAAGCCCTCAAAAATCAAAGCCCTCAAAACCCGTTTTTGTTTGTTTTTTTATCAAAAAAGAAAAACCCACAATAACATTATCGCTTCTTGAAGTTATCACAACTGCAAACTCGGCGTGGACCATCCAGACATAATCCAAATTTCCTGCCTTCCTTTCAATCACTATGTGTGAACCAATAGTTTTTTAAGACAGATCATTCATTGTGCATAAACCAATAATCTACGGAGGGAGATTATACATGTAGATGCGATATTTCGTCGTAAAAAGACAATGAGGCAAATGATGACCACAAAAAGTTGTGATATGTCATGGATTTTGATATAAAGCCTGCTCGTTTGTGACTGCAATCCTAAAAGACAGCCTACAAAAATATAGACAAGGAAAACTGATGCTTAGTTCATTGAGATTTTCACCACCCTCTATAATTTTGCTGTGCTTCAATTTTCATGAAATTGAATTTTGTTATCTCTTGATCACCCACACCCCCCACACCACTTTGACACAAACATTGCAACATAAGCTGACAGATCCAAAATGCCTAATGAATTGATAAAGCCTGCTTAAATCATCATTTGGCTATTGCTAGATATTGTGCTTCATCTCTCTCTTTCCCTCTTTCTCATCAGCTTCACTTTTCCTTTAATTCTCTTGGAGTTATGCCGCGTTGAATAATTGGCTTAAATTCAACAACGTCCCTGTCAACAATCGTGCGCAGGCAAAGTCGGCATCGCTCTCCTATGCCAAGTCAATTAAGTCATCAAACGAGCCTGCTCAATTCAAACAGAAAAGAATGTGCATGTGGTGGAAATTTTCGTTAGCAACTTTGCAACCACTCGTAATAAGTTCTCGAGTGAGTCCCATGCTATCCTCGGCAAACTGAAGGAATGCCTGGGTGCGTGCAACAGGCGTAACCTTCTGACCTTTTTCTTGAAATATTGCCCGAATCATTTCTATTGTTTTTTCTTTCCTACACTTGAAAGGGAGGAAATGAAAGAGTAGATATTTAGCAATGACTTCAACAAATAATGAAATTTTACACTCTTCCAACAGGGAGTAGATGCACTACCCTCTGTTACATAACAACACTCTCCACCTACACCCATACTGTAAGGAGCAGGTACACTACAGACGGACAGTCTCATTCCATACTCAAGCAAATTCATGACTACATGTAATTCCAGCTTTAAATCCCGAGAGGACTAAATAGACTCGACAGTGGGGGCACGGAAAATGACTCCTTTCGGCTCCGTTGCCAGAAAATTTGACATTCGTACTCGGAGCCAAACACAGTCGGTTCGGTTCGTCTGTCTGGACATTAAAGGAAACCACAGCCACACAACTAAATATGGATTGAGTGAGCACAGCAAATAAGTAGAACACAACACTGAAAGTTTGAGGAAAATTGGACAATCGACTGAAAAGTTATCGAGTTTTACAGTTTCAGTGCTGCCATTACTGGGAGGAGACTACTACTGTTCATGTCATTTTGGACAATAATTTCAAGAAAACAGAATTCCACAAAATCTCATTTTTTAAATGAAAAGTAGCCTACACATTCTATCAACTTGTTACTGACATAAGAAAGGTTATCCCCCCTGCTTTCAGAAAGAGGTATTTAAGTCAAGTGTTTTTCATTAATGCAAAAATGTGAGATTGACTTTTCTTTTTTATTTCTATAAAAAGTTGTTCATAATGACATCATTGGGTGTGGTAGTCTCCATATCCAGTGATGATGGCACCACAACTTGGAAAACTTCATAACTTTTGAATCAACAGCCCGATTTTCTACAAACTTTCACTGATGTGTTCTAACTGATACTACTCTGCTTTCTCTCAATCCATATTCATATGTGGGCTTTGGTTTCTTTTAAGCCTTTCGTGACCACAGGCATCACTGTCACATGATACAGTGGTGGAGATTCAAGCTGGTGGTATCAACTGGGTTAAGAGACGTCTACAAGTGAGGACAGAGTCACTGCTACACTACGACTGTCAAACTTTAACCACGCAGAGAGCAAAGATCACACTTTGTGAAGTCCACGAACTTGTCACTTGCGTGTCGAAATTGTGTATAAAATCATCGGTCCTTCTTGATTCAGCCCTCATGAAAGAACCTGACTGCTTGCCAGATGAATTACCACGCAGCATTTCATACAAATCAGCAAAATAATGAATTACTGAATGAACCTTAATTTGCGGCGTAAACCGCACGGGGAGAATATTCCCCTATCTATTTCACCGTTCACTGAAAGAAAAACTTCACCCACTTCTTCAGTTTCCATGTGACAGATCATGTGACCAAATGATTCACAACAAATCCTGTTGAGGGAGTTCATGATATTCTACCACACAAACGAACAAACAAACAAAATGACAGCCTTTGCTGATGCTTGTACCCGGTTTTAGCTTTTTAAATTAATGTACCTGTGTCGCGGTAAAGACAGAAAGTTCATTTACCCCAAACGACCAAATAACAGCCACTGACCGAGGTACCTGTTGCAGCCTCCGAGGTGACCCCTTCTTCAGATCAAGTTTTGATTGACAAAAATTAGCTTAATTCCTCGTGCTTTGATGACAAAATCCTCTCACTAGCACCCCATACTCACAAACACAACAAAATGCAGTATGGATTGATTGGGATCTTCTTAACACTGTATCCCCAGAAGTCAAAATCCCTCACTTGTTAGATTCATGTGACACATATTATACCAAAGACCACAGAATCATACAAAATGAAACAGCGTCTACAATTGTAGGAGTGTTTGGTCTGGGAATGCTCACATACACAATAAAACAGAGTATATTATCTTTAAAGTCTGTACTTTGGCAATGGTTAGGCGATTGTGTATTAAGAAAATAGAAAAACAGTCACTTTCATTCATCATTGGCCACCTGTCTCATCACAGAAAATGATTTCATCAAGCATACCATAAAGAAAGAAAAACAATGTTAAATTTCCAGCATGCAAAACACAGGAGAGGAAACAGCGCCTATTGAGAAAAAAAAAAGTTATGAAAATAACTACAACCATACCACAATGTACGACAATTATTTCATAAGAATTTAAGATATATAAAAAGTGATTTTTTATTTATTTATTATTATTATTATTATTTTTTATTTTTTTTTTGGGGGGGGGAATCTGGTATGATTATTGAAGGTAGTTTTGATTTGACAGTTTAAAAAAAAAAAAAGATCTTTAAGATGACTGTAGGCAGGGGTCATGGAACCCTGAGTTTGGGATTAATCTCCATTTGGAAATGTAATCGATTCAAGCAGATTAATTATCCCACAGCTCAAGGTTGACTGGGCACACGTTGAGTCTGCCTCACCTTCTAATTCAGGCCAAGGATTATCCATGCGAGATTAAATGATGCGTCAGTCTTTAAGCCTACCCCTGCTGTGGCATGTTTCATTTCTGTGAATACTATTTCCTAAACTATATGTGGATGCCAATTTCAATAGTTTTATCCCCAGAGTCGGTCTCTATTTATTTGGCACTGCAATGGCTCTCGTATAGCATAATCTGCAACATTTAAAAGTTTCTTTCCATACCAAAGTTACATGGTGAGGGCATTAAGATTGGCAGCAAATCACAAAATACATTTATAGAGATTGATGTTGACACAAGAATTTGAAAGGTAACACAGAGTTTCCTTTGTTTTGCTTTGGTTTTGGTTTCATTTTGTTGTTGGAGTTGTTATTTTTACTTCTTAACCATTCAGCAACTGAAGATTCTGTACTTGATGGCCTATGGTTTCCTGGAAGAAACTGCAATATTGCTCTCATTTCAACAATTTTCTAAATGATGTAAAACAGCTCACTGCATAATATTTATATTTTTGTCTATTACAAGTTGTGTTTATTTGAAAGCCTACTAAGACTTTACCAAGAGAATGGTGTGTCACAGAAATAATTCTGACATACTTTTGTTGACTTTTGACATCTTTCAAATTAACATAATTATATATTCTATATGCATAGAACTATCTAAAAAACAGACGGGCAGTTCTGGATGGTTTAGGGAGTAATAAGGCAGGCGGTTTGGGGCATTTCAGTTACTAATGGGTTAAGGGGGGGGGGGGTTATTAAGTAGGCCTTACCAAACAAAACAAAAAAAAAAATTAAAAGGAAGATGCAGGTCATAGGCTCCAAATGTTCTACGAATACATTATACAGAAATGACAAGATAAAGGATATGATAAATTCAATATGGTTTGTACTTTAATAAGCCCTAGTATACGTTCTTATCTTGGTTCTTTTAGTTCTTTTAAAATCTCTCGACTTCAGAAATAAGGAACACGAAAGTAAAGAGCTTCTATAAAAGTTCTTCCTCATTTTCTTCTTTCTAAAAGAAAAAAAATCTATTTTTATTTCCCATAAACAGCTACGGAAACCATATTTCTATCATATGAAATCTTCAAAACATTTGAGTGAGAAGCTTAAATCAAAGATGTCTTTAATCATACATCACATGCAGTTCGGGAGAGCAAATATCAGAAATGGCAGATCTTTTCTCTTCTTTCCTTTTGGCTCCTCTCTTGCAAGATGCTAGTGATGATTAATCAAGACATTTCGAGGGGCAGAAATAGTAATTAGCGATTCCACTAAGCCCCTTACAAATCCATTTCAAAAACTCATTCCGGGACTCCACCCATTTCCTGTGTGTCTACATACTGACACGAAACTTAACGATAGCAACAAGTCTACTCGATCAGACCAAAACTAGCTAGATTCCCTACAAGGGATCTGTAAAATAACACAGGCAACAACAAACACAGGAAGGAGCGAAACTTCACACAATTCAGCTAGACAATAGATAATCATAGCAACGCTGCCCTCAATTCCAAAACGACGACGGGATCGAGGCGACGCCTGTCGATGCATCAAACTTTCCGGCAAAATTCCCCTCTTTTTGTCGTCATGACGATTCGCGATGACGCACCCACTAATTCTTCAGACTAGCCGCAGCTAGAGTTTGCCTTGCGCAAGTTTGAGCATTTCTTTCTCCCCTTCCTTGGGTGTTAAACTCATTTCATACAGGCTCTTGTGATTCCAAGGCTATTTTGGGGACAGCTGTACAACAGCTTTCTTAAAGAAAATCACAGCTTTTTACATGACATGTTTTGCTCGTGACTACTTCTATGTCTTGTAACACAAGAACAGCAATGTAGTATCATTCCAGTTATGATACGTATTCCTGAGCTTCAGCTTCAAATGTATCACAGAACTGAAGCGCTGAAAGTTATCAACGGATACTGGTCAGCTTATTCCTTGGCCTTCTCTTACACATCCAGGTCTTAAGTTTGTCCCTATGAGCTATTTTAATATCGTGTTACCACAAATATATCAAATGGGTTTTGCTTTTTTTTTCAAAGAAGTTAGCATATTGTACTCTGTTGTGCTTTGCAAACTCATACACGTTTTTGGGTATCATCCTTTTCATAACTGGCCATTATCCTCATTTACAGAGTCTTCTGTTACAAGATACATCTTACACTTCAAGAATGTTCACAGACACCACAGTGACGTCCTTTGACAATGCTGGTAAGAGCTAAGTATAGATGTTCCAAGATACTACAAAATGGCCCATGGGTGGGCTGCCCATATGTAAAGAGCACCCCAACCCCACTACTGTAAAATCAGACATTTTCGTGTACCGTATGTGAAACTTTTGCGAATTTCGCAAGGAGCCGAGATTCGCAAAAGTAAAATGCACACGAAAGTTCTTGTTCACACAATGCATTGACTGCCACTGGCAAATTGGGAAAGTTTCATGCTGCGGGAAAAAAAGGCCATCAGCTCTAATTCGCAAACGTTTCACGCCTCGTAAGTGTCTGGTTTTACCACCTGAATGCTTTGCGCAGCTAAGCAAAGCTCCTCCACCGTCCCCCATCAAGGCTTCCTACCTCATAGACATTTGGTTGCTCATCTTTGATCTTCTTGAGGTCCAGCAGCAGGGCCCAGACTGTCCCCCTCATCTTGTCCGGGATGCCCTTGTATATCCTCCGGGTCAGCTGAAGGGGGACAAAAAAATGACAAACGGCGAAGGAAAAGAAAAGAGAAGAAAAGAAAAATAATAATCAGAGCTTGACGTCCCATTTGAAAAAGTCACAGACATTCCATGTACACACATAGGGAGCATAATGAACTCATAATGAACATTGACAGTTTTGATCCCATTCAAAGTAATATCACACATGATTCTTTGGGGTTGTCATCTAACCATCCTGCATGGTGACTGGCCCTGGACTTTCAGGACTGTTCTTTTAACAGTTTGTATTCTTTTTGGCAAGAACAGAAGGGGGAAAGATCAGCAGTCAGCTCCCTCAGCTATGAAAACATTTGCCAGTCACATTAATAGAATGTTATTCACATCTATAGATATGAGATAAAAATCATTGAGATCACTTTCTGCAGTGGACATTTTTCACCTCCTCTATGAAGAACAGCACACGCACTGACTTGCAACTTCTTCTAAATTGGAAACAAAAAATTACAAGTAGAAGAATGTGAAGGTTGACACGTGCATGATAGAAATTTGAATGACAGAATAACATTGCACTGTGTTTGTTCCCATGGTATGGAAACATGCAACAGGTGGCCAATTTGCTAATACAGTAGAGTCTAGATCATCACACACATATACACACACATGGAAATATTACTGACTCTTGGGTATGTAATTGAATATTGCTAATACAAAAAGGACCATGATGTGGCCACAAATGTGCCAAACTTTTTGACAGATCATCTCTCCCCTGATTCTCCAAACAAGTGACAGCTGAAGGAATATAACACAGAACGAAACAAAACAACTCAAATTGCACTTCCACTCCACATTTCCTTTCCTAATTAACTACTAGTATTAAACATCTTCAGATGTTGAAGCCAATGGAAAGTACAGATCTGACAAGTGTCCAGACTTGAAGGGGCCCACAAGGTAACGTGCCAATTTTTGTTGTTATTGAGTCGGGTTTTGCCTTTGTTTTTATTTTTTCTTAAATGAATTTTATAGACTCCCATGCACACACTTTTGACCAATTCCCGTGCAGCCAGTCAGTGAGTTTACGAGCATAACCCAGAATGGTGCAATGAGTTCGGCGAGGGACGGTGCACGTGATTGTTGAGCCACGTGAATCAAAACAGGGGAGTGCGCTGTCTCTTGTCCATAGTGTGGATTCGGAGCCGCACAAAAGTGCAGCTGAGCTTTTATTGCAGAAGATTAGCAATGTGGCTCATCTTTGTCTACGTGCAAAATATTCATATGTTACTACGGATATGGCTGCTATGCAAGACTTTTATTAAGTTGACTCATGTATATTTGTTGATGCTATCGTAGAACAAGTTAACAAATTAAATACCTCAGGGTGTAGGTGGCTATTAAAACAGAAAGAAGAAGGGTATTTTCTTCAAACTTATCAGGAAAAGAGAAATGTTATTCATGACACATTATAATCAGATATATCAAACAGAACCACGTAGCACTGAAGTATGCCAGTAAATGCACTACTGTATATGCCATATATTTCGCGAGTCTAAATTTTCGCAAATCGGGAATTCCGTACGATTTCGCAAATCGGGAATTCCGTACGATTTCGCGAGAGGTTAAATTCGCGATCATGGAGTCCTGTACTTGACAGAGAAATGTATATGTGCGCGTCACAATCATATCGGGATCAGAGTCAATATTTTCGCGTGTCTTTAATTTAGCGAATAGCATGTGACTCGCGAAATTCGCGAAAATAGAAATCTCGCGAAATATTTGGCATATACAGTACTCCATAAAACATTTGATATTTTTTTCAAGTGTTAACCTTTTCTTCATTACACCCAGAGCCTCTAGCTACTCCATGAAAACTGCTCCCATGTCTCACTCAAATGCACGAGGTGAGGGATCAGCATTTTTTCCAGGAGAGATAAGGCGACACCAAGCACCTGATCTCTGCCTCGCTCCCGATCTCTGGATTGCTCACTTCCAGAGGGGAAGTACGTCAGATGTGCTCTTTCATTAACAATATGAGATCGTGTAGGATGCGAGCCCTCTACACGCTGATGCGCGACTGTGAAGTTGCAACGCCCCGACGGTCTACAAAACTGACACCATGACAGAATGTTATCTGATGTGTATGTACGTGTACATTGTATGTATACACCCCCCTCATTTTCCCTATAGAATATGGTTCAACAAAGCAAGGAAGAGGGGGAAAAGTTCAAAGATGAATCATGGGTAACCATGGCAACAGATGCACGCTGTCTGTCACATGGCCAGAGCCTTGCTGTAAGCTTTCATTGCATAGTGTAGATTTTGCAGTAATGGTAGTCACAATCATGTGCTTTGTGGAGATCATCTGCTGTATTTTCTTAACCCGTTGAGGACGGACTGGTTCTGCTATAACACACATTCCCACAGACACCTGCCCGAGTATTCTCGGGACTCGTCTTCAACAGGAAAATATCTGGTGTAGGGTAAATTTAGCGCAGTGAAGTGTAGCTTGCACAGTGATGGCAGTCAAACCACCTGTCTAATGTAGACTATCTAATCTGTAACATCTTTTCTCAGATTTAGTGTAGTGCAGTGTAGTGTTGTGCAGTGTAGTGTCGTGTAGTGCAGTGTAGTTTAGTGGCAGTGTAGTGTAGTGTAGTGCAGTGTATAATTAAATGACTGAGCTTCAACCAACCTTAAAATTGTAGAGGGCAAGTTTCATCCTTTCCTGAGGACTTTCTCAAGCCTTATGCAGTGTTGTCTTGCTGGTGCCGTTGCCTGTCTTTATTAATCACTGGACCATATTGGTGAAAGGGTATAGCCTGAGTCTCTGTTGAGAGCTGGATTGACCCTTCTGATCCAAAGTGCTTCCTTTATTTTTTTTTTTTTAGTGCAGTGTAGTGTAGTATAGTGTAGTGCAGTGTAGTTTAGTTTAGTGTATGTAGTGTAGTGTAGTGTAGTGCAGCTTGCAAAGTGATGGCAGTCGGGTCAAGTTCACTGTGTATATACCATCCTGAGCATCTCTCCTTAAGTTTGGTGTAGTGCAGTTTAGTGTCATGAAGTGTAACTTGCAAGGTGATGACAATCAAATCACAAGTCAGGTGTAGATCATCTTCTGATCTTCCCCCCAGTTTGGACAAAAGACTGCCTCCAAAGTATGAAGATGAATGAGATTTATAGACGCGATTCTTGAAGTCTTCTTCTCGTTCCCTGTGAGCTCTTATTAGTGGCAGTATTCTTGCTTTACTAGCCTTCTCTCCGTCCATACCATTTTGTTTCCAGATTTCCACTTCAACTTGTGTATAGTTACCGCTTGAAATGGCAGCATTAAGACAGACATTAGGTCTTGGACCAGCAATGATACAATTATTCCTGTCATCACCTTCCACTCCTCCCCCCCCCCCCCAATATCTCAAGGGCCTATTCCATTTGCCTTGTAGTGGAATGCTTGATACTTACTGGGATTGGCAATTGACTGATCTACTTTTCAGTATTTCCAAGTCATCTATTCAGCAACATTAAGGCTGCTTTTCGGGTGGCATTGGGACGACTGTAAACTGAATAGGTGCATATTATTGCCATCCAGACAGGAAAGCTAGAGGAATGGGAGAGATTAATTAGAAGACAGTCAATATCTTCATTAAAGAATATAAGATCATGACCAGGGGGGAAAAAAGACGCCCCTGAAGCACATATTGATGTTAAGTGAAAAAGAGTAAATAAGTATCATCCAGGGGAGTGCTATGAAATTTGCCCTTTCTCCGTCTAGGCTTGTGCCCTCTCCATGACCTCTCCATCAAGATGAAAGGAAAAGAGCGAGGAAAAAAAGGTCTGGCTATGGAGCGCCCTGCGCCCTATAACATTTCTCTCTGCGCCAATATCAAGTGCTGCTGGCGAGTCTGCACCAGACACCAGAAGAAAAAAGATTACCCCAACCATCTATCCTTTCTTCTTTCAGCTCAACGAGTGAATTATAGATAGATAAATATTCAAAGACAAAGAGATAGAGAGAGACATTGCAACCTGAGATTGTTCAAGGCTACTCCAGGAAGTTTTGGAGTCTGTATCTTATAAAGAGAGTAAGAAGAAAAAAGATGGAAGACCTCTCTCAAAATTATACGCTTCATCTCTCGCCAATTGGCGACTTCCTCAGTGAGAAATGTGATAAACTGGAACATTCTCCAACTCCATTTCAGCTCCTGACTCTCCAAGCTCAATAGAAAGAACAAAATAAAACAGAAACCAAATACGTTGTTTGTGTATTGTTTACACATCTGGCGCAGACATTATTTTGATTCTAATGCATTATCAATTTGAGGTGGGCCAAACTCGCCAGCCCGACCGTTAATCGCCGACATCTCAGATGAGCCAAATGAACTTCATGGCGAGGAGCAAGGTCAGGCAAGCACGGCACCCATCCAAAATGATGGTCTTGACTCAGCTACCAAATTCTGGGTGAGAGCTGTCCTCGCTGAGAAGTGTGATTAACCAGAATATTCAGTGACTCCATTTTCGGTTCCTCCCAGGCCTCCTGAAACTACAGAAACACCCCATCCCCAAAAAACAAAACAAAAACACAGTATCATGTTTTTCTTACACTTCCGGTGAAAGCCCTCTTATGTTTGTTTGTTTTTTCTGCATTACCAATTTGAGCAAATTCATCCACCCAACTGTTAATTGTCAGCATCTGAGACAAACCTAATGAACTTTGCAAGTGTGGTCATGGAACTTTGGACGCCAAACGACGGTCTTAAAAACTCTGCTAGTGATTACCGGCAGAAACTGTCCATAAACCAGAAACCATGCTGCTGTCCAACTAGAATAAAGTGCCATCTCTACTGCTCTGCCCAGTGAAGATTCCTCTTGCTGCTTGCCAGTAAATGGATGTCAAGCTTCGTAAGTAGGGAACACAAAGAAAAAATATGACAAACAAAAACAAATTTATGATATTGCTTCGAAAAATTACAAGGTTCGTTCGTGGCTTTTACATGCTTTCCTTCAAATTTTGATGTGTTAGCAAAAGGCATATTCAAAGAAGTGAATCTCCTTTGTGTATATCTGTGAGTTTGTCTATTGTTTGTGCACTGTAAATGTATGTGTAAGTGCATGTGTGCATGTGTGTGTATTGACATTTGTGCATAAGGCCACTGCTCTCAGCCCTAAACCACAGGAATATCCCCCAATTGTGATGTGGTTTTTCCCCAAAAGGTCAACTTAAATTTACGGAATTAACAGGGTTTTGCAGCATTAACATTTGAATCTTAAAGGTAGAAAACGTCTTTCATCGGGCCCTCACAAAGTCTATGTGACTGTTCTGGACAATCATCCATTTCAGACGATCATAAACAGTATGCCTATGTTTCAAGCTGTAACTCAAATTACCTGGAGGGAAGGGTTAAGGTAAGGTTTATACACGGCTCGTATTTCCACCACTTCGTCTTTGGTGCTCTGAGGTAGCACTGCTCGATTTGAACATCAAATGAGATCTCACAGAGAAATAGGCTAATCGAAGGATGTAGCATAACATGAAATCACGGTAATACAACGCAACCTTTCCCACATACAAGTTGTAACACTGAGTTTTGGAGCAAACTTGGCTAGAGGACTCTGACCACTACAGTAATAAAAAACCTTTTTGAAGAAATATCTCACTTGCTGCAGGCATAGGATGGTTTAACTTGATAAACATGGAGATTATTCTGATTGCAATCGCCAACGTCAAAAACACATTATGGTGGAAGTGGCAAAGGCCTTTAGAGAGAGGCAGCCCGCAATATGTCTTCTAAGTTTTATATTGTACAAATAACTTGTATTCATTCAAGTCAAAATGATGTTTTGACCTTAACCGTTGAAGACTGCCTACATCAAGCATCCATGTGAGTGTCTATGAGGAGCCTAATTTCCTGTAATGCCTGGCAAAGAAAGACCACTAAGTTCAAAGGTGCACTGTCTCTTTTTATAAATGTGCAGGACACCATGCACCCGATCCTTGATGTTAGCCTTAACACTGGTCCAAAAATTTGTGATCTACTGGAAGTACAAGTATGAATTGATCCATTCAAAATTCTGAATTAATACCTGGATGTCCTCACACAAGACAATCATCAAAAATAGCTTCTTTTTTTTTCCCCCCAGTGGTATGATACCGGTTTGCTTTTGATGTGCTTTCATTATCTTGAAATGTGATATACGACAGCTCACAGTATTCATCTTCCAGAAATTAAGAGATTATAAATGTAATGTCCAGGTCAATCCGCAGATTTGACATTTACACTGGAAAAGGAAAAAAGGTCATACAGGAAATCTGAAAGAGAGAAGATTCAGATCTACGGAAAACAAATTTGAAGTTTAAAAAAACAACAACGTGTATATATCTTTTTCCTGCCCTGGCTTGAATCCAGTTTGGTCTGAATGGAAAAAAAAAAAAGTAATTTTAACTGCCTTTTTCATAAACTGTTGTAATCAAGTTATGGCGCGCACACATACCCACGCAAAAGTAGCACCAAAAAGAAACGCTTAACATTATGCTGAGGTTCTAAGAAAATGTGTATTTTTTGCTTTTATTCTTCTTCTTTGTTGGTTTGTTTGTTTGTCTCGGAAGGGGGGGGGGGGGGTGAGCTAATAATTTGAGGTGAGCAAACTGTGAAGGTTACTACACAAATATTTAATTTCATGGAGTACATTCTATGAAGTCATCACTTGCAATCGTTCAATCTTCTCTTTCAATGTCTTCCTCATTTTCGACCACTGCATGAAACAGAAGTATTTACCGAACCATTTCACTTCGACTCAAAGAGTCCCCATAAAAGATACTGTGACTGAAATCCATGACCTTACACTAAGCTTAAAGTGGAACAAACGGGCATGAAATTTAAAACACGTCATACAGCATTATTTTCTAACAGTTCAAATGCATCTTTTTTTTCCCCTGCACGCTTCGTATGTCTATGTCGAGGGATTTTCGTTGACATTTCCGAACAGATTTGCCCAGTTTGAAGTCCCTTGTCCACTTGACAGAAGTTCACGAACGGCCGACCTCAGCCCCTCTGTCCTTTGGCTACAGCTGTCATGAATGCAAGTAAGTTGTCCAGGATTTTTTTCGAGGCAGTTTGACACTGTAAACTGAGAGAGCTTATAATGGAGGTAGGGGTGGGGGTGGGAGGGCATGAATAGGTACGAATGCAAGTTCCCATGAAGGAGGGGGAGGGTGAGGGGTATGTGGAGGGTGAGGGGAGAGGGAGGGGAAGGGAGAGGAGGTTGGGTGGGAGAGTTGGCTTGTGCATTTAATTTGACAGTGCAGATCAGATGGCTATGCTGTGAAAATGCGATCAATGTTGGCGACTATGGTGGGCTTTAACAAACTGAACTAGAAACTTTGAAGTGGAGCATTGAGACATAGAAGGAGACTGAAGGAAGGAAACAGGAAAGGGTAAGGGTAAGGGGGAAGGGGGGGGGTTCTGCAATGGCATCTATATACCTCCCTTGTTGTTATACTCATGCAGGCATTCATATTATGGCATGTAGAAAAGGCACTGCCGTACACATATACTGCATCACAACATAACCACTCGTTGGAGAGGGATGATCACAAAAACCACCGTGTATAGAGATTGTTTTCATCCAAGAAAATTGCACAGGGGAGTTAACCATATAAAAATTTAAACACCAACGCAGATCAAATATAATCAACAGTGGGGGGGGGGGGAGGGTGGCAGTGGTCTGCCAAATCTAGATTTTCAGTAGTCTGCAAAACAAAATGACTCCTATTATGTAAGTGAAAGTGCACTTTCCAATGGTCCCGTATGATGTAACTCCAATGCATACTGTACCTTTTCGCTGGGGTAGTACCGCTTCCAGTTTTTGACCATCTTCAGCCATTTTTGTGTTCTCTCTACCTCTAGCTCTTTGGCCTGTATCGCACGAAAAAGACATGAAGAAAAAAAAAAAAGAGAGAAGGTGAAAAGAGATGTGATGTGAAGAAATGTGATGAAGGCTTTCAAATTTAGTTCATGGCAATTGACAGTACAGCTTGACCACATTAATACCAACAAGTTTACTACAATTTGCAGAAAGCTTATGGATACACATGATTGTGTCCTGAAATTTCAGAACATCTTGAAGTTCAACACTTTTCTTCTTCTTTTTTCGGGGGATGGGGAATGGGTGAGGGTCTGCTTTTATCACTATTTTTTCCATTCAGTCATTTCAGACTTTTTGGTGCAATCTGCTTGAAAAGTGGCCCATTACAAAATGAAAGACATTATGGGCTTAACTTCACTTGATTCCATGACATCTGCTCCTGAACCAATTACTCCCATGACATATCCACACCCTAAGCCAAACATAAGATTTTTACCCACTAACATTATATTAACCCAGATCCTCATCCTCACATCAAACTAAACCTAAAAACCTTATCACAACCTGAACCATAACCTGAAGTCCTTGGAGAAAATCAGACCGGAGCAAATTGTCACAGGAGCAAATGTAGTGTCACCCATTTCGGAAGACACCAGAACAAGCATAGCCCTCAGCTTGGAGGACGTATCTGGGAATCCCCAACAACAATGCCTCATGTCTACAGATGTGCAACAACAACAACAACAACAACAAATAACAACAACAACAACAAGAAACAACAACAAATAACAACAACAACAGCAGCAACAACAACACAGATTTCATCATCTGTATTGTGTTGTATCTCTTCCTGTCACTTTTGCCATTGTTAGGCGAAAGAGCCAGTCGAAGATCCTCCTAACCTGCAGCTGCGACGTGGTTCAAAGGAATCCCTGTCCACCAGGTGTAGTGTGAACAGAAAACCAGGGACACCATAATGAGTAACCTCCACCCATCTTAAGACAGGACATGCAGTTATCAATTCCCTACAAACATGGCGTCCTTACGCTGAATCTGTCCATGGCCACTGCCAGCAGGTGCATGGCTGCCATGCACATACAAAGATTGGATTGCGTTACAGGCTTCGGTTTTGGCTGCAACACGCTCCAGGTGCATACAATAAGGAGTTTGAGAAAGTGCAACAAAGTGCTGCGCACCACTTATGACTGAATCACAATAGCATCTTGCTCCTATGTAGACATACACACAGCATACACATTACAAATATTCTGCAAACTACTCCTGGCAAATTCAAATTTAAAAATTGCCAGCCAGTTTTCAAATTCAATAGTCTTATTAGAGATTCCATTATTCATCTAAGGAGAAGCATACTATATATTGTGACATGAAATTGTCCCAGGAAGAACAATTCAATATATGTAAAACCTTGAGAATTATGACAACTTAAGATTCTCTCTCTTTTTCTTTTTTTTTCTTTTCTTTTTTTGTGGGGGGGGGGGGGGGAGGGGGTGGGTGAGGGTTTTTCACAGAAAAGAATATCAATTTACAAAAAGCTTTGCAAGCCCACAGCCAGGGAGCAACGATTGGTGTGCATTAACCTAGTTACAGCATCCACATTATCATGCATTCACTGGATACATTTAGCAGTGTCATTTCAAGCAATAGGAACATATTGTGTAGTTCCTCTCATTTCTGTGGGCTGCAAAGAAAAAAACACACACATACACACTAACATCACACCGATGGAACTGGGCTATATATCCACAATGATCAGATTTAGCTTAGTCCCACATTACTTTTCACACGTATTCTCTGCGGTGGAGCAACGCCATTTTTCGTCTCTGTTTCACAACATTACACTAACGGCTGTCTACCACTTCCCATTAGAAGTGACAGCAATGAAATATGGTTATCTATCAGGGGCGGATCCAGGAATTCCGTAAAGGGGAGGCACCTTTACAAAATCAAAGGGGGGCGCACGCGCCCCATTTTTTTCCTTTTCATTTCTTTTGTTTTAACAAAAAAATAAACAGGGGGCGTGGGCCCAGTGCACCCCCCTCTGGATCTGCCACTGACTATGTTACCAACACACACATCACTAAACTGAATTGGCATATGGCTGTAAAAACACTACCGCTGCCAGCTTGCACAAAAAAACAGAACTAAGTGCCAAATGTTCATGACAGTGATGACGACACACACTTTAGGGCTGAGATCAACATCAAATCATTACAACATTATATATGTGCAAGAAATCACTTAGGAATGTTTACTTAACTAGCATCTTTTTATTGGGGGGGGGGGGGGAGGGGTTTCATCAATTGAAGCAACCTGTTGCTATTATCTTTTTTCAGCTCTCCATCCACCTATCTCACAGATCAGCAGTATTGGCTCTCGAGCCAAGATCGGCCACCAATTACTGCTTCAACGAGACCTATCCAGGGGTTCGTGGCGGGGTGAGTCTTCGGTGAAGAACACCTGCCCCCCTAGCTGGCCGCTGAATCACAGAAACAAGAGGTAAGCATCGTAGATACTGCACTTGTCACAAGTAATGCTCTCTCGCTATCGCACGAGAGCGGAACATCACGCAGGACTGCCAGAACATTATACAACATTGGCATGTTGGCAGCATTTGTTTCATGGGGTGAGTTGTGCGTTTAAGAAGAACATCAACAGATGTGTGCTCCGACGGGGAGGAGGTTAGAGATGAGTCATCTCTAACCTTAAAAAAGAAAAGAAATAAAATAAATCTGCAAGCATCCTATTATCGAAAATCTATTCAAAAGACATCATACTAACATCTATATTTTCAAATTCATGCTAGAACACGGTAGTTTAGCAGAAAACACAACAGTCAATGACCAAGACCGTGTACCCAAGACTAAAGTAACATCTAGAGTATTCACTACATTTTAGTGATATTCTATTCATATCACTGAAACCATTTCACATCCATATTCACACAGAAAACCTCGTCTGCAAAAAGAATGTAAGCTTCCACTTTAAAGAGAAAAAAAAAAAAATCATATCCAGAACAGAGAATTAGTGCCTACCTGTTGAAGGGGTTTAACAGCTAAAATAGAACTCTTGAAAACAATCAATGCAAAGAAAAGGGGGAGGGGATAAAGACTTATTGTGATCTGTTTATAAGTCATCATTTTGGAATAAAGATATCCATGTAACTTTTGTATTGGACTCATCAAAATAAGTTTTGGACAATCTAGCCCAACATTACAGTAGCTTCATCAACATTTGTGACTTTGCTGATTTGTTTTGTTTTGTTTTGTTTTGTTTTTGATGGCAACATTGGCATCAGGTATTACCCTCGAGACAGTCAATGTAACATAGTACAGCTCACTAGTCAGCCGAATCCACACTCCAAAATTGTTTGGGAATGAATTGTTTGAGGAACACTCGCGTGTATGCATCGCAAGAGTCGCAGCCTTCTCGCCCATTCCCAAAGATGCTACCTGATGAGGCCGGCTCGTGATATATTCAGAGATAGACCGAGCGGAGTGCTCCACGATGCGATAGCATTTCACATCACACAGCCGATTTGTGCCGTGAAATAAAACTCACAGATACCGCATACGATACCCTCATTTTGGGTCATTAAACAGATATAAAACACAAATGAGATCCCTGAGCACATTATATGATAAACACAATTCCCAGGGTAGATCCTGTATCATATCCAAAGAACGACATATGGGGGGGGGGGGGGGGTGTGGCAGGTGGAAGGTACTTTTCTTTTTGAACGATATCTAGAAAAGGGGGCGTTGTCTTCTTTTCTGTATTTCTTTTTCCTTTGCAGGGAAGATTTCAAGCCAGGGTATAGTTTGAAAAACAAGAGAATATGGCCCCCAAAAAAAATTTTGTGTTGTCTTCTTCACAATCACACAACAAAAGATGACCAAAAAGTTACTAAGTGTAAAAAAAAGAAAAAGAAAAGAAAGAAAACGTGACATCTGGCAAATATATGAGATATGTAATAATTGTGTAAGGGATGGGTAACCATGACAATCTAGCAAAGCATCAGTCATCAAAGCTTTCTAGCAGACATGGTCCCTAGCAATTTTTTTTATTATTATTACTGAATATCAATTTCCTTTAATAATTGCCATCATTTAGAACAGAGGATAATTTCCATCACCAACAACTTGCCATCATTTAGACAAGAGGATAATTTCCATCACCAACAACTTTGGTTTCCCTCTTCTATTATCTATACATATTTTTGTTGTTGTTGTTGTTGTTCAGGCTTTTTAATCCAAAACCATACTGGAGGCTTTGAGATTCCCGAGACTTCCATCGAGACGAGGCACACATCAGCTGATAACCATCGCTGGTCAAGTGTGACTGCGTCAGACAGGGACCTCGCAGTGATGGCTATCGCAAAACATCTCGTCAAAAAAACAGTTTGGATGCTGACACACTCAGAGATAAAGTATGTACATGCACACACACACACACACACACAAAAAAAAAAACAAGTACAAAATATTCTTTTTCTACAGCTCATATAATTCAGAAAGAGAAAAGTAAAATATAAAAGTGACCTTGATCATGCTTGCTTTTTCAAGAAGAAAATGGGAAAATGCATATCAGTGAGTACTGCAGTTGTGCAGGTATATTAAAGAGAACATTTAGAATGCATGAGTGCAAATATTAGCAAGTGTGATGACTTTTAATAAGTATTTCATGATTTAGTACACACTGAAAGAGGGAGAATAGAAAAATGCATATGGTACAATTTGTACTTTGGTCTTTGGTGGCAAAACACTATACCATTAAAAGTCATTTACAGAATATTGACAGTAGGCTGTTCTGTCACACATTGTAGGATTTGCTTAAACCATTCATTTTTTCTTACTTGACTGATGAACAAAGTGGCATTGCCTGCATCAAGCACTGTATATGCCATACATTTATTTGGGTATACTATTTATGAATTGAATGTGTACAATTTGTAAGTGATTGTATTTGCAATTGAGGATAAATATGTCTGAATGAGATATAAGCATTTCCCTTGTCAGGGGAAAAGTTTGTGACTCTCCCGAGGATTTATGACATAGAGTGCATTTGTTTTATGGGAGCCCATATTTTTTGCATGTTGAGAATTAAACAAATATCAGTCTACTCAACAAAATTCACACCAAAATTCCCCCCCCCAAAAAAAAAAATACTGCTTATACACAAGACAAATCATGCTCTATATTGTAATACTTTGCTGCAGAAAAGAATAAAAAGTTATTACATTTTTTCAATTCCTTGGTCCCCCCTTTTTTGTGCGCTTGTCCACGTCAAAACCTAGCAACGATGAGCTTATCTGAGCAAATATACTGAAATATAAAATCACATGAGCACCATGACATAAAAATAGAGAACGAAATAGGGCAGATATAAACTTCATCCATCCATATAAATGCATCAGAGTAAAATTTGCAGGGCATGAACATGCACGCCAAGGTCATCTCATGACAGAGAAAAGCACAAAACATGGGGGACCCTTTGCAAAAACATTTGACGGGATGAAATTTGCAGGCAAGAAATGTTTAAAAAAGGAAGAGATGAGTTGAAAAAGACAGTGGAAAATATTGAAAATAGACAGGAAAAGAAATTAGGGGAAACTGGAGGATGGCACATGATTGCAGAGTGCAGATGGAAAGAGGGGAGAGAAAATGGAGTGAGATGGGGGGGGGGTGGTAGGGGGGCAGGGAAGTAAGCTGTAGGATACGAGTAATCTTTAAACATTCAAGTGATGATGGCATGTTTGAATGATTGCCCGTTTTGTACAAAACACCAATATTGATATAACTTAAAACAGTGAACTGTAATAAACACAGAGAAATAGATATCCCACATATGATGAAATATAATATATGAAAACATAAAAAAGAATATAGTCCCTCTTGTACTATTTCCTTTTTAGAGAAGAGAGAGAGAGAGAGAGGCGGGAAAATTTAGAAATAGCTTTACATGGACAAAGCAGAATTCTAGTTCGGGGGAAGTTAAAGGTTCTGTACGATGAGCTGATAAAAGGGGAATACAGCCTAAGAAAAAAAAAATTGCTGGAAAACTTGAAATGAAGGAGAGCTCTGGAGACAGGTATGGTGGAATGAGGGGGAAAGAGGACCTGGGGGTGGGGAGTGGCGGTGATTGATGGCCATTACCTTAAAAACTTTGTAGAGCGCTGCGTCTCCTTCTGATACAGGAGGTGCAGTGACGGCATGTTGACCATGTCGGCAGGGACAGTCCGGGAGGACGAATGGTTCCCAGTATTCTCTAATATGAGGCGCTGGAGCCCCTTACAGACCACAAGTGCCACTTTCCGGGGCACTGAATAAGAAAAGTTTCCTCCGCGTCCACCCCCCTCCCCTCTGATTCCGTTCTGCAGACGCTCTACAGAGGGGACGATGCTCTGCTCTTTGCTATGCGCTTTCCAGCATCTACCAGACGAACAAACATCTATCTATGGTGTGCTCCAAATCGACGTATCATACACGATGCACTGCGTACGCTCCCTGCCCTAAAAATAACTTGGCACAGAGTCTACCTTAGACACGGCAGCCAGCCTCTGGCTAATAAAAATAATATTTTGAGTCTGTCCTCCTCATTCAAAAAGACACACATATATTGCGCAATATCTCTTGTAACCTGATAGAAAAGACCTGAGACGTCTAGTCGCTAACTGCACCATCACCTGGCTCCCAAAGTCATCTTCCCTTCACCCACAAAAATGACTTCCTTGGAAAAGTCAACGTCTTTGAAGCTTGGAGAACTCTGCCAAAGTAGACCTTGATGATGCAATGAAACTGTCCTTTTTCACAGACGGAGAATACAAAAAGAAAACTTATCACTAAAATTTCCTTTAAGGAAGTTCACCAAATGAAATCTACATCAGAAAGAGAAGAGAACTCAAGCAGTCCAACTACTAGCAACTGTTGTGACTTCACAGCAGTTCCTCCGGAAGCTGGACTTTGTGTGTGACATCAAGAGTGCAGTTGTGGCTGACCTGATCATGAAATACAAATGTCACAAAAGGCTGGCCCGCGAATTGTTTTGAAAGTCCAAACTGGCAACAATGCAAGTAAATTGTAAATGTCCTCAACTGTCAGCCGACCGACAAAAACACATCGACGCACGACGACTCCTCGGCGGATTTGAAGCTCCTGGCACGGAGCGAGTGGATTGTCGTCCCTGGATGAATGAATTAAGAGAAGTCTGGGAGCAGACGGTATTGAATGGCGTGCAATCCTGCACCGGTGACGGCGGGAACAGTGACCAACAGCGATAGCCGATGACAAAATCTATTCATTATCAAATGTCAACTTGATAACGTCAAATTGTTTCTCCAAACAGAATGATACATCAAAATGTGAACTCTCATCATTCATGTCACATGGGAAACACAAGTAGCACTTTCCACGTAATTATAAGGGAATTCCGTCTGTCGACAAAGCAGACTGTTCATCAGTGTGTATTAGGCCAAGACAAAATTACACAGTCAGATGCTAGACCAGTATCTACAAAGACTGCATTAGACTTTTTAAATGTGAATGTTTGGGGGGGGGGGGGGGAGAATAAACGCAGCTGTCTCAGATAACTGGCTGATACCGACTGGAGTCTCAATTCTAGATCCTCTGGGAACACTGTATAATATACTGAGCGATAGATGAATGGCCCTGGATATCTACTCCACACGATAGATAGACGAGGAATCCCGCAGCTCCAAGTTGGAGGAATTTGCAAAGATGAAAGGTTTGGCGAAGCGACGCTTTTCACAGCAGGCTCACAGGCAGCAGCAGCAGCAACATTAAAGCTGGCAGTCAAGTCTTCTTCCTCGGAGACCTGACAGGCTCACAACTAGATCAGATCCAACCTCCTCTTTCACTCATTACACAATATTCTGATACTGAGGACACTAAAAAACAGCTTCTAATAGTCTCCATACTCAGGCCCTATTCCGTCTTCACACTCAGACCCTGTTCAGCACTCCAAATCAGTGATGCATCACAGTTCCATTGCTCAACCTTCCTTCACATATATGTACAGGTTGTGGAGTGCTACTGCGTTCAGAAATAATGGGTTAATCCACACACAGTAAGGTCAAGACTGTGGAAAGTCTACTATGTGGCAACATGTCCACAAAGGCTTTGATCAATAAGTGTCTCGTGAATAACTGGCATGAACTATTCTGTATTTAATGTCAGAGATCAGCTTGAGACCTCAGCATTTTAATCTGTCAGGGGGAAGGGAAGTGGGAGGTTGGGGGAGGGGAGGGGGTGGACGTGTCTTCACGGGAGATTCATGATAATGAACTGTCCCTAGATTTATGCAGATACACAGGGGGGGGGGGGGAATGTTCAGACATGTGTTTGCCAACAGGCCCAATTTTCAGCAAGGGTCTGTTTCCCTTAGACTATGAAGTGTGTAAAAAGCTGCCATGCAACAGGCGAGGAGCTAGATGCTGATTTGTTGGCTAGTGAGCCAACAAGCTTGCCTTGCTAGTTAAAGGGGATGGCTAGTAACTGATCAGTGGGAATCAGTGGGAATGCTGGGGGATGAATGTTCCAATCCTTGTGGGATTCATTTAAGAGTACATTACATATCTATTGTTGTGTGAACTTATTTGTTTCAGAATGGTCTCACATTCGAGTAATGTGCAGTTTAATGTTTCCAGGTTAGCATGCCTGTACAGTGACGGGGCGTTCGTTAACAATCACTGTACAGGCATGCTAACCTGGAAACATTAAACTCACATTACTCGAATGTGAGACCATTCTGAAACAAATAAGTTTCACACAACAATAGATATGTAATGTACTCTTAAATGAATCCAACAAGGATTGGAACAATCATACCCCAGCATTCCCACTGATTCACACTGATCAGTTACTCGCCATCCCCTTTAAGGCAGGACCTGTCAGTTCCTTTCTGGCTGGAGGTTAGGAGCCATTTAAAGTTGGCTGAATTTAAGAATATCATCTAATATTCCTTTTCCCTCCTTCTTCTTCTTCTAGTGTTTTATTTTTTTATCATTCTTCCTCTTTTGAAAAGATTAGGATATCATCTAGAAACTTACACGTATCTATGTAAAGCCAGATTCTCAGAGTCATATTCAATTAATTCATTTGTAATTGCATGAATGTATCATTTACCAACTTCTGCTTCTGCCCCCCCCCCCCACAAAAAGAAATTATAAAGGCCACTTGCTTTTATCAAAGTACAGAAAAAAGAAAAGTTCACTTTAGCGGGACCATGTGCGTCAGTAAAATGAATATTTTCAGTAAACTCAGTGAATGATCAATGTTCTCTGCTTCAACATCCGCGAAGAAATGCCAACATAGCCTTGAATCTCACGGATCCATTTACATTATGAGATAATGCATAGTCCCACACACTGAAGATGATGTCAGGCTGCATGTAATATGCCACAACCTGCTCACTGGAGGATCTTATCAATTACCAGCTTGTTTCTATACGAGCTGTATCATTGTCAGAAATAGGGTGACTCATACAATGCACACACATCCTACCTCAAAAGCTGACCATCTTGTTCAAAGTCATATCATAACACTTTTTGAAAAATCTACTCCCTCTTTAAGAAGACTTGAAAAGAGAAAGGCATTTTCAAGACATTAACCCCCTGGGCACCTACTATCTCAAATCCTCCATCCAGAGTATTTCTTTGATCAAGTGGGCAACATCCTACAATCACTTTCAGTCTTCAATTTGAACTTGTTACACACATCACCACTGGCTACAAGAACAGACGCCAGCATTTGGCTGGAGATTACACACAAGGGCACAACAATGCTCCCAATCCCAATAGGGAATGGGGAAAAATCGGGATCAGGAACTGTACTGGGCGAGGCGACGGAAGAGCCCCGGCACTGGCGACTCAATATTTTTCTGAACTGTCCCACATATCAAACTCGTCCTCTATGACATCCTGTTGGGATATTTTGAAATGGCTCTGGAAAAAAACAAAAAACGGTGTTCCGAGTCCGTCCGATTCGTCACGACCCTTTATATGTCTCTTCTTGTTTGCAAATGCTGCCACAAAAGCCGGCAAGACGAGGTGTATGCTTAGTCAACCTCAACTTTGCTCCATGATTCGGGGACCTTGCTCCCCAAAACAGTGCATTTGGCGGTGTTCTTATGTGTCACTTGGCTCAAACCCTCAAGAGCTCACACATTTGACACAGACCGCAGTACAGGTGTTCATGACGGAGTAGGCTAAAATGCAGCATGTGGGTAGCAATTGGGCCTTACCTTGACTTTTTTTGGTAAAAATGATACTGATATGTTACAATTTTAAAGCCCCTACTATATATATATATATATTTATTTATTTATTAGCATTTTTTTACAGAAAACAAAATACAAGAATGACATTATAAAAGTAAGTGTCAACATCAAATTTGTTGGATTTGCTATTATCTTTAGTTTTCAATGGTTTCTCATGTTCATACATATACGACAGTACTACTACTGCTAATAATAATGGGAATCATAATGATTAAAATAATAATTCTTAGCATTATCATCACTGACATCATTATTATCTTTATCACTATTACACTCATCATTATTACTGTTTATCTATCACTATTTGAATTATTATCACTGTTATAAAAATACAAGAATGATATAAGAAAAAGATAATTCTCAACATTATACAAAAAAGAATAAAATGCTGCAGATTGGCAATGGACAAAATCTTGAATTTGAGACTACTGCCCTAGTCACAGGTGTGTTTGTTTGTTTGTTTGTTTGTTTGTTTGTTTGTTTGTTTGTTTCTGTTGACATTTCATGTTCTCTAGAGGGGCTACCACAAAGAGGTATCAACAGAAATTAAACTATCTTCTCAGAACCCACAGCACACTAAATGACTTTGCCCAATTCACAGATTGTACGAGCTAGCGACTGGAAGTGTGACGTCACCAGCCATGCCAGTTTCCAATCGTGCGACTGGGTCACAAAACCAGTCGTGAAGATTTGATGTGTGAGATTTTCATGACCGGTTGTGGAACTCTCAGCCAATCATGCATATGTTCTGACACTGGTACAGTTGTAAGTGTGGCTATGTGGTCTGGGCCCTGTCACATAAAAGTTGAGATCAAACGTAAGTAAAAAAAAAAAAAAAAAAAAAAAAAAAAAAAAAATCAAACGTAAGTCTCTGAATACTCAATTCTGATTGGCTGATACCTACCTTATGTTTAATTTTCT
The DNA here is from genome assembly GCF_964275005.1 of Diadema setosum. Lineage (NCBI taxonomy): Eukaryota > Metazoa > Echinodermata > Echinoidea > Diadematoida > Diadematidae > Diadema > Diadema setosum. Next base: position 36,274,017 of record NC_092689.1, read on the forward strand.
GATTTATGTTTCATTGTAACTCTGTACGCAGCAGGGCTCTGATCACATAGTGTGCATATGGTGTGGAGTCATGCGACTGGTTAGTGCAACCCAGCTTGCCTCCTGAGTTGTGTGACCAATCTGATCGTGTAGCACGTGGTGGGCTTCAGTGAGGCAGAGAGACATAGGCCTTCCTGACCCAGCCCATCAAACCAACATCCTCTGCCACACTTTCCCTTCCCCATTAACTGCATGCTGCCATTTCACCCGGAATATCCCAGCACCCTCTCAAATACAGGTGGAAACTTCCCTGGTCCCAATCTCAAGAAATAGTGTCACACTTTGGATGAAATCTCCTTGGTCACTACCCTAAAATCCACTGCAGCCAAAAATTGTGATTTTATGCAATCAGGTCGGCATCTTGTAGCATCCCAAAACCACCTTCTTTCCTTCCCTACACCCTCCCCCCCCCCCCCCACACACACACAGAGAAGGTTCTATATAACATTTCTACATTTGTACAGCAGCTGTTATGTAGTGCAAAAGCTGTTATTTTCGTGAATCTCACGAATCACTGTTGGGCCGCGAAAACATCGCACACCTGTTCTTGATCGCATTAAATCTGCAGAGTGAACAGACAGGCATTAGTGCACTTACAACAACAAAGGTGTCAAAATCATGAAAACAACATCTTGCGAAATGTCTGTAACCTCCTCATTCACAAAAAAGGAAAAAAAAAATATCTGCATGCAACGCCCCCCCCCCCCCTGCATTTACATTATGTTCACCTTTGCACCCTTAACATATGCCCCCTCCCCCACTGATTGCACTTTAAAAATGAAATTACACCCCATCTGTCTGCCCTTTCTGCACCCATCAAACTGCTCTCATGTTTCCATCTATTCTTTCAGATCTTTGCCTCCAGGGAAAATCACCATACTCCCATGAAAACATGAAACTATTCTCCAGAAGCATGGCATTGACCACAAACTATGTGCTGGTTTCATTGGAAAGCAAAGATCCGCACTGACTGATGACCTCCTTAAAAAGAACAAAAGAGACAGAGAGAAAAAAAAAAAAACCAAGAAAAAGAAATCAGGGTTATTGAGAGTTTGATCTTTCAACAATTGAGTCAGAGGAGGGGGCAGTTTGGTGACAGAGTCGGTCGCATGGTGCTTGCAACAGAGTGTGAGAGGGGGACAAGAACTAACTTCTACCTGGGAATGTTGTGGAGCAAAAGGGGTAAAAAAAAAAAAAAGAGAATAAAAGAGGAGCACATTCAGCAGGTACAGCAGACCCTCACTAGCGTCTTGACGATTTGACACTCATGCTGACCTTTAATGTCATCACTTTCACTGTCACTGACGACAACGCCTCCGTATGCTTTGGCTCCTGTTTACCTTTACTTCACTTAGGAAGAAAGGGGAGGGGGGTAGATTGCCCCCTTCTCCCACCCTTTATCATTCCAGAGCACACCATCAGTGACATTTCTTGCAACTGTAAACATGTAAGGACCATTTCCCACCAAAATCGGCCAGATAACCCAACGTAGGTTTTGCAAGCACGTTATTATTGTCAATGACCTAACGCCCCATTTCAAAAATTATTTTAGATATCATAAATTCTTTGCCAAGATCAAGAGTTCAGTGATCAGCACTCTCAATCACAGAGCTGCAGACCACTCCTCCTTTAGGTAAAATTGAAGAAAACATGAATTCACATTGACTTGAAAGATGAATACGGAAGAAACAGCCAAATTATCAGACTAAATAGACACATCCATGCTTTACATACAGATAAACTGAAGAAAAAAAAAAACTTCAGAGACGAGAATTCTTCAGAGACATACAGATGTAGCTTTCAGGCAAGTTACGAGCACACCTGCTGCCACATCCCTGGCCAATTCAATCAGGAGATAACTCGTTAGGGCCCGATTCACATCCATTGCACATGTCACATTTCTGGCACTCAGAGGTTTCATGCAAATCTGATCTGTGCATGAGAGACAACCTCTGTTTGAATCTATGGACAGAGAAATCCAAAAACCGGTGCACTTTAATACTTGAGACTTCATTTTCGCTAGCAGGTATTAAAGCATTAGCAAAAGTTGAAAGTGATAAATGACTACGAACAATTCCACGTGTAATCTTGTTACATTTGCGATTGTTACATTTGACATGAAAAGGTTGACATTGAACGGTGTCATAGTAGTATCCTCTATCACTTATGATAAACCATTTCAAATAAACAAAGTACCATAGGAAATATGCTACTATCATCATATTCATAAGTCCGTAACTTATTGCTAAAATGGAATGAGAGCACAAAGAGATTAAACATTTCTCATGTGAGCTTTCATCCTTGTTCTCTCTTTTCTGCGTCTGCTTTAAATCTCCTCTCGCTTTTTTGCCCAAGTTTCGAGCTTGTGACTCATGCCCGGGGTGGAACGGAATCCCTTAAGGTTTTGCAAGAGTGTCGGACGGGGTGCACCGATCTTGACACGCTCACACAAATCTCACAAGTGATGGCAGACTGTGTGCAAGGGGGGGGGGGGAGGGTAAGGGGGGAGGGGCAGGGCTGGGACACAGTCCTTTTAACCCCCTGGTCGCCATGAGGATACACAGTGGCACATAGGAGCCTGCCGAGTCCTGGTACACACGGCTAAACTTTATAAAATCGCACATCAATTGTGTAAACTCGTAAGGGGTTCATTGCGTGGCTTGCATCGTATGAACCAATGACCTGGTTTCGCTATTCAGTGCATGAGCGCAACTCCTTTAGTGTGGCATCTTTACAATCTCTCTTTGTCTGTCTAGCCATAAAACTGCTCATCGTATTCTCCTCAAGTATGGATTTGATAGACAACTTGCACATTGGCCACAGGCGAAGAGCCGTGAGTAGTTGCATTACGGATTAAAGTTCCCATGACAAGACTCTGAAGTTGTGGGGGCAGGGGTACGATAAAAAAGAATCACCAGAGGATCATCGGAGAACATATTCACACATGAACTGGGTGTGACGATAGGGGACTACATAGGTCTTAGGTATCATACACACACACACACATCACCCTGTGAGTTTTATCACATCTTGGTGCAGCCGGAATTTATCATCTTACACGCCACAGAAAAGCAAGACCGCGCTCGAGAAGATTGCATTCTCACGGTATTTTCGTGCAGAAAGAGAGAGCCTGACAGTCCCTACGTGACTAGGGTGTCCCATTCCACAAAGTTCACCTATTGATACTCTGGGGTGCATCTAAGAGGGGCTAAATATCGAGGAATCACCCCCTTCATACCGCACAAATGAGCTTCTCCGCATGAACAGGGGACCGTCGAGGAAGAACAGCTACTATCTAGGAATACAGCTGAATTCAGGCCTCAAAATATTTCCTCCATATTTTTTCCATGCCTTAATTTCATTCTTATCAGATGATTTAGAATTTTTTTTTAAATGCATAAACTAAACTGTAGAGAAAATAGATATCCAAGAATAGGTGGACTATCAAACTGGTTACAGCAAGTTCAATACTTGCTTTGAAATACCTTTGTCTAAACATCATCGTAAACCTATTCCACTTGCTTCTATTAATGTGGTGTTCACACATATTCCAGTATAGCGAAGTGCACAGTGAATATATACTGTATGACTGTGTGGTGACAAGATTAATCGATCAAGTTGATTGATGATTGATTCATTACAAGAGGAAACTGAATGGGGATGATGATTTGACATCTTTATGTCATACATAAACCTGACGGGTGATCTCATAACATTTTGGCACCTAGCTTCCTTCTCTCTCGGCTTCATATATAGAACAAACGTAACTAGAAAAGCACTCTGAGAGTGCTAACCTCTGGCCAGCAGCTACATGTAATTCCCACCCAGCCATACACATATATGCTGAAAATCATCCAGTTTCTCATAATAGAAGCCTTTGTTAACGTCATCAGCTTACAGCTGCGCTGTGCCTCCCCTGGCCCCAAGAAAAGCATGCGCTCAGGGTGCATATATGCGAACCTCAAATACACGCAGCTGGAACTCCCAAGTTCATTAACCCTATCTGCAAAAAGATTAAAAAATCCGTTAAAAAAAAATCAATAGCTATTCCCGGATCGCTACCAAAATCTAATCATCAGTTCCTTGGGTCATTATATCAACTTTTCCAGCAAGTTTCATCCAAATCCATCCACAACTTTTCAGTTATTTTGCACACAAATAAACAAACAAGCAATCAAACTGCCTAACAAATAAACTAACGCCGATGAAAACATAACCCCCTTCTTTGGCGGAGGCCATAATGGAAGCCAAAACGGTTGTTGAACACCTCAAAATATCCAAGTAAACAATGAGATCCAAGCTAATATTTATCGTTATAGTAAACAGGTGTCACCTATGCAGAGAATATTATCAAATTTTTCCCAAATTGACATTGATCAGTTTTGGTTTGTTGAAGGGTATTTTAAACCTACGATACGCATGATCTATATTTCTGCCCCCAAGATATGCCAACCACTCTATTCGGCTTTCTCTCCAAAAATAACCCATGAAACTTGATGATTACCAAACGATCTTAGAAATGCAGTCATATCATACTTCATGTCCTCACCCATAAATGATAGTCATAAACATTTCTTTGGAAAGAAATTAATATACTCTAAAAATAAAGGCAGACACATGATAAGATTCTTGATATCCACAACACAATATCCAAGTTAAACAAAAGGTAAACGGATTATGTCTATAATTCACACACTGTGCGTGCAAATTTACTTTAACATAAATGTTGCTGACCATAACTGTTGCTCACGGACCATGTTAATTTAATGTCTTCGTAAATTTTATTACCATCATATACAAAATTGTAGAACTTACTGCTATCAGTTGTACTGTTTGGGAATTTGTACGAGATCTTTGTGGTACACAAAAGTAGACCTTGCTTGCTAAGGTATTAAACAAATTTCCCCTTAGAAAATGGAAAACCTAATTACTGTAGCATAAACATGATAAGTATATCTATTTATATTAAAGGAATCATTAATTTTTTAATTTGAATACATGAGCCTGCAGCAGTTTAATCTCAGGAAAAAAAAAAAAAGTTTTAAAAAAATGGGGAAAATCCTACTCTGCTGCCCTCTGCAGTCTGAGACAAGACAGTTTCTTAACTTCTTCCTCTGTCACAGAATGCTTGAAAGCAGTATAGGTCGCCTGTGTGTGTGTGAAGCTCAGCACAGCACAGGGAGACTGAGAAATCTCCTGTCTGCTGCCCTCCAGTGCTGAAAACATTGCAATCTTTGCAGCACTTCATGGCCAGTAATTTCAAGAATTCTACATGCCTAGTTCCCGTGAGCTCCAGATCATAGCATCAACCCAGCTTGCAACAGTTGACAGTTGATAATTGATTTCCTATCATTAGTAAATTTGATACATGAACCCTCAAAAAAGCATACAAGTTTTTCATGATACAAAAAGCAATGTATTCATTCTTACATATTCATCAGTTTGTCTGTTCATTGCTTTGTATTTTGGTGTGGGGGGGGGGGGGTTCTTATGCATGTTTGTTTGTTTTTTGTGGGTTTTTTTTTTATTATTATACAGCAAGGAAGAGGTGGCAATTCTAGATTCCTGTTTTACACAACACACAGTCTCTCAGCTTGTGATAAGTTGGAATTTACTAAACTCACATGCAACTTGTTGTGGGTTGTACTCTCTGAAGTGTATACACGTACATTGCATATCAGTAGCATATAGCTCACATAGGCTGTGCCCAAATGCTCTTTGCTTTTATGTTGCACAAAGCTGATGAACTGATGGAACATAATGAATCTTTCACTTTTCTTTTGAGCCATCTTCCCTCCCTCATAACTCTCCCCACTGAAAATGAAACACGACATATCAACCGCTATAAGACAAGGGCTACGTATCCACTAAACTGACAGTGGTTTTGGCTCCCAGGGAACACACACTTTAGCTACTCAAATGGATTCATCTAGGTTGCCTACTGCCCTCTTTTGTTGAGGGTCAGACAGTGCTATTTCAGATCTCTTACTCTGCAAATGATGATCACATTCGATCTACAGTTTTTGCCATCTATTCTCTAGTTTTAGAATGTCAGCGGACAGCATCACAAGGATTACGGCAGACAAAACTTCCTGTGATTGATAAAAGGTGAAATTGTGCGCACTCCATGATAGATGTAGCCTGAGAAAGAAAGTTTTGATTCACCTCATTCATATCTGTATACCTGCTATACAGGAATGGACCAATTTGCTCCATTTGTTGGATTTTTTTTTCTTTTTATTAGGTTAATAATAATCATGATAACCATAATGATGATCATGATCATGATGATGATGATGATGATGATGATGATGATGATGATAATAATAATAATAATAATGATAATAATAATAATAATAATAATCATAATCATAATCATAATCATAATCATAATCATAATAATAATGATAATTACAATAATAATAATTACAATAACACCATCAATAAAATCAATTACAATTTTCAGCAGTCATAGACACTGTATAGCTACTGCCAGTCTCAGAAGATGATTGAGCCTTGCCTGACATAGCAATGGCCAGGAAACAAGCCTGCATTATGTGCACCATCTTCCTTACCTTTCTCTCTTCTTCATCTGGACTGGGAGGTAGCTCCGTTTCACTGCAGGCAGGAGGAAACACACATTTTAAGACAGACCATGAAAATATGAATTCATCTTAATCATTGCCACAAAAAAATTCCACAACATTTATCATTTCTTAAAAAAATAAACACCACTTTGACTTGTCACTGACATACAAAGTGTATCCTAAGGGTCTAAAATATTCCCCTGGCTTCTGAAAGAGAAAAGTAAAGTGCTCTTTCATTATGCAAGAAAATTGAAAATATTTTGAATTCTTTTTATGTTCTTGCCCTATTGTGACATCAAGAAACGTAGTCTTCTTTTTCAAGCAATGACAGCACATACATGTAGATTTCACTATAACTTTAAAAATTCATAACTTTTGAATGCTTTGTTCTATTTTTCCTCAAACTCTCCTGTATGTGTTCTACTGGTATTTCTGTATTCATCGAATCCACATGTATATTTGGGGTGATTCCCCTTACAATAGAATAAAAGTGACGAGAAGAGAAGATCTGAGACACCATGCCAGAGAGAGGTGTCACCGTTACTCACTGTAGGAAACCGTATCGGTCGGTGACCTTGTAGATGATGTAGGTGGCATCTTCCCAAGGGTCTATCTGGGCTCCTTTGTCTCTTCCCTAAAACAAAGACCACACACGACATGAATATCATCACCCTTGCTTTTCAAAGACTTATCTGGCTCTACGCATGATGTGACGTGATATTGATGTATGTCGGTGTGCCTAAACTGAAGCGCCCAATCTTGCATCAGATCGCAGGCACATTCCAAGAGACAGAAAATTACACAGTTCATTACCAATAATCAAGTGTTCAAATGTCCAAATCCACTTGATTCTCATGTGCAAGATAATCTCACATCAAAGAAGGGAAATCAACTGAAGACCATGTAAATTCACAAGTGCCACCACAAATGCAGTTATATGGGACTTGCATAGGATTTTCTCCACTCAACATAAAAACAAAATAAAGTACAGGACATTCGGTTATCTAAATTTCAGCAGAGTGTAATTTCATGACATAACTTTCTTTGCACACAAACGTGTAAAAGAAAAGTTGCAGCCTGACATTTTAGACATACATACCACGGGTATGTTGAGTACTTGCAACTTATTATCGTCTTGTGTGTAGATTTTATCCATTTTATAACATGCAATATCTCATGCCAAAAGAACATTGCGGACTGACCTTATCAGAGAAAACAAAAATCTACCAGGTGGACCGTAAAGTACAATTTGTATTTTAACAATGTCTCTTGTCTTGGGTGTTCTACACTACCTACTGTATGAGAGCAAAGGAGAAACTTTAGTTTGAAAGGATTTCTTGTCGTTTGACTCCACTTACAATGTGTGCATAAAGAAAGAGCCAACCAGGTAAAGTCCATATTTATCTTTTAAGGGATGACTAAAGCCAACGCTATGTGAACAATCATGTGCATAAACCATGTGATCTCACACTGACATCGGTAAAAAATTATCAAGGAAGACACATGCTTTTGCAGTCATGACTAATTCCTTTTTAAAACTTTTTCCAATAAAAAGATCAACATCAGGAAGTCCATCTAGGGACCTACCAAACAAATAGAAACTTTTCTGGGGAAACTGACAAAACTTTGGGTTCCTCCGAGACCGGTAGACAGTGGTGAGGCACACAAAACAAAACAAAACAACACAAATTTGGCCTCGAGACATACCATTGTATGTCTCAACTACTTTCAATAAATGACATGCTTCTCTGTTCTTCTTGTGGTTGTCTCTGTCACATTTTTTTTTTTTTTTTTGTCATACTAGGCCTCATGACTAAACAAAGAAAGAAATGTTTGTATCATTTCAGGGCCCTGTTTTATGAAGAGTTAAAATTGATTATATAGTTGATTTCAACTGTAAGTCTATGGCAGCCTGACAAACAAAGCATCAGATCATGTGGTGAGTTTGAAGCAGGAGGGCTAACCTCGCAGAACGAAAAACATACTGATGTAGTGTAAAACCACATTTCGAAGGCGTATTTCGGTTGGTCGAAAATTGAAAATCTTGCCTACACTGTGCACACTAAATTGATAAATGAAAATTAGTTTGCAATATTTCTTTATTTCTTAATGAAAAAAAAATGTCAAACATAAAGTCATACTTCTTTGGCAATACAGCTGAGGCATTCTCAGGCCACTAATCAAGGACATTCACCTTACAACTGATTGACAAACTGCCCTTCATCGACATAAACAAGCACAGATTATTCAATGTTTCAGTAGATGCCATGATTTAAAAAAAAAAAAAAAAAAAAAAATCATTAGCATATAGCTATACTGTACTCGGGTTGCATTCACACCCACAATCTGCTGTATCTCGGACAGGCGTCTTACCCACTGGACCGGACCACCAGGCTTCTGCCCGACAGCCAGTGCTGGTTCTAATCCTTACAGCATGCAGCGGGTACTGCATATTTATTCAAATGAATGAATTCTTGCATTGTTATGGACACCCACCTTGTCGTATCTCAGACAGATGTCATGGCGTTCCTTCTGGGCCCTCTGTAGGGCCTCCATTTCATGTGTTTCCGCTGGAATGAGAAGAAGAGCAAGAAAAGGAGAAGCTGATTAGCATAGAAATGTGGTTCAGTGCTGCCATCTTTCTATTATAATTCTGACTGTTTATCATTAGTACTAATACAGCTCAATTAAATATATCTCCTTCATTTGCTGTCTATTTGGTCTTATCCTGTTGCTCATTTTGATGGCAAGATTATCGAAAGCATTTAGATTGCTGAATCTATACCTAAGATACCTAAGATACTCCCAAAATGCAGCAAAACATTAAATATGAACCTCAGGGGACTTGTTTAGGCCACTGCTTAGAAATTTGAAAGTCAACAGTTATCTACAGTTTGAATAATGCACAAAACTCAACTACTCAGTAGTTCTGTGCGTCAGCCACACTTAAGCCTTTTTGTTGCAGTCTTCTGTATTTTTTATCTATGAACACAAATCTAAAAGTATAAGAGCTGATGTAATAACATATAGAGTGTGTGGCAAGAATGTATATAGAAATGTTTGTAAGTTTTGATGAACTTTATTCACAAAATATACATGATGGACACACATGCAGTGCATGGGTCTGCAAAGGTAGCCTAGTGATGTACTGGAATTTACGGTGAGCCCCGAAAAGAATTCAATTCAAAATCTAACGGTCAATAAAAATGTACTAAATGTTACCTTCCACTTTCAATACTTTATGGGAGTTTCTAAAATGATACTCTCTTCAACAAACCACTGTGTTTATACAACTCTTCATTTAAGGCATGCAAATGGGATTATGAATGGGATTCCCTACCTTTAAAGCTTTGAGGATTAAGGTAAAATGTGTCTATCTCAGTGTGGAAAATTTGTCTGTAATTCTTATTATTTTGTGCAGTTTTAATGAATTCAACTGGCTCTATTTAATCTTTTTCAATACATAACATGCGGGAAAATTGGGAGCTGCCAATCTAATAATGCTGAGATGATAATTTCTGCTGCAAAGTCTTCAGTATGACTTTAAAGGTTACTAAGGTAAGCTGCATGGACCAATGATTAACTCAAATTCCAGTATATCTACATCATGACATTTTAATGCATACTACGATGTCAAGTGCCAGAGATACATGTATCAACCGAGAATCAAATAATTGGTGATGAGAAAACAGCACATACAAACACACCAACATACATACATACACACCACACAGTGATGTACACTGAGAATGAACAAAATTGCTGGCTGATTTTAAACAAAGTAATGTACAAAGAAGCTACTGTTCATGCATGCTTTCATGTGCATCCTATTCGCAAATACTAGTATACAGTAGGTACACTGTGACTATGTGTACAAGAGCGCTGAATAGTTTACACATTTCATTGCTGACAAATGTAGATCCCTCATTCCTCAGAAAAAAAAACAAAAAACAAACAAACCAGAGACATTACAACAAAAAATACAAATGTACATTTTTTACTCTGGAAGTGCCATATTGCATCTAAATGTAATGCATGCCGTTGATGATAAGGCGATCTTACATCACAACCACAGAGCTTGGACAGCTTTTTGTCTTTTTGTTTTTCAATGAGCAGATTACAATTAGAATGGTGACAAAAAAGATGCCACAATGAAACAGACCGTTAATAAACACTGCGTCAAAGGACAACAGCACGGAAAAGAGGAAATGAAATATTAATCATACACTCTTGCATAAACAAATGACTGTGTCCATAACAAATAAATATTTGTGTCCAGCCCTATGGAAACAAAGAATACTTAATTTTTTTGGCCTTTTCAACAAACAGACAAACAAAAATCAACAAAGTGCTTTGCAGATTTGGTGTCCAGAAATTAACTTCTACCGTATATTTGTATGTGTATCTACATTCTTGTTAAAGTGTATCTGTACACAGAAATTTAGTTTTCTGACATTGTAGGTTATTGTACTGGTAATATCCCTATCAAATATAAGAGTGCAACATTACTCACATACAGAGATATAGCAATATAAAAAGAGACATAGATCAATCTCTAAAATGCCAAAAATTACATGCGCCTTGATCTAAGAGTAGTCGTCTTGCATTATCGACTGCATTTAGATTGCGTAGTTTCTGCACGATCAGTGTACTATGTACGATACTCTCAAAACATGCAAACGCAAACAAATGTCCACATATGCAGCTAGGTTGGTGCTACTGCGCCGCGCCGGGCCACTGACCAGGCAGCCGCAGCAGCCTCTACTCATGCGGATGCATATGGCTCGATGAGGCGATATCGATAGACAGGATTCGATATAGCTGTGTGCAGACGGAGGCTAACGAAGGAAACGTGCACACACCGATGTGCTACGCGCGGCTATTATTGCAGCGCGCACTAGTGCGTGCTGATTTATTGAAATTAATATTTCACAGTTTGGGACATTTTTTGTGATGGGATAGAATTTTCTCTAGAGTTCTTAGGACATGCTCTCACACCTCTCAAATTTAAATTTTAGGGGATTCCCTTTAAATATTAGTGAAACCACTCATCCCAGTTCCACAGGGACGGTACTCAAAATATTTGAAGCAATGATTTTCAAGCAATTATTACTAAAGCTACTCTTGATCACTGAATGATCAACTTGAGGGAAATCAAGGGAGGATGCAGATGACATGATGACGTACATAGAAGAAAAATCAATCAGAAACAAAGGGCTGTGCAAAAAAGAAAAACTAGGGCTTGTATCTGCAACATTCGGCCATAGGTATGACAGGAAGATATTGAGTTAAAGGTGCTGTCTGGGCACTGTCGCCTACTGGAGGGGGGGGGGGTAGAACAAGACTTTTTGTTTTTCATTGTCTGGCAGCTCTATTCTGAGTGCAGAGTGCAAAGATGCTTTCTGTTCCTTGAGCAAAATGGGTGTAACTGACCGGTTTAACATAGTAATCCATTTGGCATGTCACCAAGGCATGGGGCAGCTAGCCCAGTGGCATGCATTTCAGTTAGCATCCATACACAGTGTGTACAAGCTTTATCTCCTTGGATACATGCTGTCAGATTTTCATGTGAAAGATACATTTTCAGACAATGTTGTTGACATGTAATGATAGAGAATATGCCCCCTCAAAAAAAAAAAAGAAAAAGAAGAAGATACAAATAATGAAATGAATGTTATATGCAATCCTTCTTGTTATATATACCAACATCATGCAAACCCCTGATAATGAGCAAGCCATGTAACAAATATCCAGTGAACTACTGTAAAACGAGGAATGTTCGCATGCATTAAAATTTCACAAATTTTGTGAGAGCCAAGATTTGGGAAATTAAAATGCATGTGAAAGTTCTTGTCTACACATATGCATTGAATGTTGTAGGCAACTCGCGAAAATTTCATGCCGCAATAAAGGCCGTCGGCTCCAATTCGCGAAAATTTCATGCCGCAAAAATATTGTGCTTTACAGTATAATGTACAGTATCAGACAAGGCAAGGCAAACTCTAAAGAAGAATTCCATATCACCTCCTGTTTATTTCACTGATGCAAACACAGTATGGTCTATATTCTTATTACTTCTCTGATAACTAACTTCCTTGACATCAGCTAGTATATCTCTAATAGTATATGTGTAGTTTTACAATACTGCAACCAAAAGTGTGACACTGTACTACAAATTAAATTCCACTAGAATGACCTCAAAATAAGCTTCATTTTAATGAATAGTGACTTCTTGATATTCAGGGTTGTACAGAGAGATAGTGCACAAAAAAGCTCTGTAAAAAATTAAATCAGAAAAATGTTATTTTGTGTACATTCCTATAGGGAAATCCATTGAAAATGCTTGGTGTCCTATGTAACATCCGTTACATAGAATATTGAAAATAATTTTAAACACATATTGTTGATCACAAAATATTTATGAACTTGATTTGTTAATAATGTAACTAATGTATTGTGATAACAGTGCAGAATTTTACTGTTTGTACTTATTTAGGCATTTTCCAAATATGCATAACGCGTGTCGCAACGCGCGTCGCGATTGGACACTAAAGAGAAAGAGGCAAATAGTTTCTTCCCAAATATTTTATATAATTTATATTCTTTTCTTTTGGATACCTATCCTGGAAAGGAACTCAGAAAAATCAGAAAGGCCAGTAAATAGTATTGGAAATGTACAAAATAAAAGATCAAATCTTCATGTGTAACGGTGGTTACATTGGACACCAAAAAATTGTTGATTTACCATTGTTAATTTTGACATAAAGATGTAAATATTTTGGAACAAAAGTCACATATTTTTCATCCCCCATTGAGCTCATTAAAACAGCAAAAATGCATTGATTTTCAGAATTCCGATCAACCTTTTCTAGGATCTCTGTGTAACGGTTGTCGCGTGGACACCAAGCGTAACACGCGTTACGCACTGTTTATAATGGCATTTTAGGAATGAAAAAGGTTTATTAACAGGATTTTCTTTACATGTCATTCCAAATAGGCATGTTCTGGAATAAGATCAGTCAAAAACACTTATAGAAATATATAATTTAGTTGAGTGTGATGCATTTGATCTTAGGGGTACTAATCATGTCACAAATTTGGTGTCCAAAAATGGCCAATTTTTAAGGCATATTGTTTAAAATATACATGAAAAATGTAAGGTTTCATATGATTTTATCTCCACTGTCTCTCATATATGTGGGCTACATATCCTGAAAGTTTTAAGTCTTATTTATGTTTAATTTTTGAAATAGGGCTAATCAAACTTAATCACCTTAAATCTCTGCAGTATTGGAAAAATACACATATCAAAACTGACTTGCATAGTTGTGCAGTGCTTGTCCACGCATGTGGAACATGATTACATTGTACATTACTCACTAAAAGCTGCACGACACTATTAAAAAGGCATCATAATTGTCACAAGATGGGAATTTAGTCTTGTTTGAATATTTGATGCATATTCCAGAAACACAAGAAACATCACTAGTCAAGGTTGACTTTTCCTATAATCACAACATTGTTCAGTCTATACCGGATACACAGAGTATATACATAATGAACAGTCATCTTGAATTCCAAGAATTGCATCACATGATGGCTTTATGCCGATGTTGAATCTAAAGTGCACATTGACAATGGGCCAATGGAGGTTGCCCTTAAAGGCACAAGTCATGTCCTTCCTCGGAATAATCTTACAAGCCATCAAACATCACCTGAATGTGGCGTATATGGCATTGAATTAGCACATGGTAAATTGAGGGGAAAATACCAGAGTGTAAAAGCAAAACTGAAGTAAACAACACAAAATTACAAAGACATCTTTTTTCAGTTCTTGAGTGTATCTACAATATAGGGGGCTTTCCAGTTTACAACGTGATGACAGATTCTCATATATTACTTCAAATGAAATGTTACAATAATAATATAATATGTTGTGATATATTCATTTATAATTTGAGCTGGCATATTACATGCCAGACTTGTAAACTCTGTGCTCATGCTCACTCTTCTGCATGTAGTAGAGTCTTACACTCTCTCCTTTTCCTCAAGAAATAGACTTCAGTATTGTATATAAAGTGTCAAACATCACCGTGATATATGTTACTGCATGACAACAAATTCTTTATCTCCTTGCTTAAATGTAGTCATCACATTGGCGTAACCCATGATGCTTTGCGAAAGGTGGGGGGGGGGGCTGCTCCCTTTAAATCGCGGCCGGTAGCCGCATTATCCTGATGACATTTTAAGCATGTAATCTGCGGGACGCTGGAGGCAGAGCGTGCCTTCAGCTGCCGACCGTTCGAACCATGTGGGGGGGACGGACGAAATGTGACAGGGAGAATTCCCGAATAAAATGCTCAGAGAATCTAAATGGGCAAGAGAAGAACGCCGTGGCACACTACTGAATCTTAATTGTGCATTCTATCACATGCCTAAAAGACTAGAGGAGGAAAAAGAGTTGTCATATCATGCTTCTGGGAAACCACCGAGTTACGTCCCTTTTTTCCATGCAATACAATATTTGCAATCCTTTTTATTCATTCATTTGTAGAGGTCACTTTGCTCAACACTACATGAATTTACATTTGAGTGTGTCGGTACAGTACAATGTAGGTGTGTGAGCATGTGCTTCCTCAAGTGTGAGCAGTATAGTGTGGAAAAAGAACAAACCAGATTGATTACATTTTTCCCGTTATGATAGACAACATACAAATCAACTTCCTCATTGCTCCCATCTCTTCATGCTGAACCCATTGTTGCAAGGCAGAGTATATCAACTACGCGATTTTTAAAGTGGGTCAACCGATTTTGCCCTAATCATCAAGACATTCGTGATGGATGACAATCGTCATTGGAGTGCCATGGGGTAATATTTTTCTATCAATTAACAGATGGCCAATCCCCTCTATTGCCTGCTCTTTCAGTTATTCATTGTACTTGTCTTTGAGCGGGGGTTATTTATGATGAATGGATGGAGTGTGAATCTGTCATACTCCCACCTTCTGCCCTATCTCTCCTAAAGCTGTCTGTCTAAAGGCTGTCTTTGGCTTGTCACATGTTGTACATCTTGTGGTTTATGTCAGTGAACATTAACCCCTAACATACTTTGTTGGCAGATCGGTACAAATGTCTGGAAACTATGGCCTGAATTCATGAAGGTGGTTCAAATGAAACCATGGTTTAGACCATGGACAATTTGTATGGAGCGTCAAGTGTCGCATGGCCTATTTCGTTGTGAAATTAGTCATTTCGTCGACAAAAGGACCATTTCGTTAACGAAATGATCATTTATTGACGTAATGTTAACATTTCATATCAAAATAAACATTTCGTCGACAAAATCGATGAAATGACCGATTTCGTAACGAAATAGGCCATGCGACACTTGGCACCCCATAAAAAAAATTCCGGTCTTTGTCCATGGTTTAAACCATGGTTTCATTCGTACCGCCTTCGTGAATTCGGGCCTAACTGTCAATGAATGACAGAAATTGCCTACAGCTGTAATCCCCACTGTGTCACCATGGTCTTTCCGTTAGACTGGGAAACACTGCTATACCTGAGTGGGCTTGCTAACGTTATAACTTTTACATGTAGTCAGGTTTTGAAGGATTCCTGAATGCTGATGAAAATTAAGCATTGGCAAGTTTAAAAGGTTAGTATAGTTTTGGCTGAGGTGGCCGGCTTCAGGTTTCCAACCTTTTTTTCTTAGAGAAATAATGAGAAACCTCTTATGAAATATAAAAGAGCATACAATTCTAAGAGGAACTCTTAGAGGAAGTTCATTTGATGAAGATTGATTTTGAAATGGCTGAGATATCCAAAATAAAGCCATCCTAATAAAACTTTACAACCCATCATTTATTAGGATGGCTTTGTTTTACTTTGTTTTTGGATATCTCAGCCATTTCAAACCGATTTTAATCAAATGAACTTTGAATTCCTCTTAGAATTGTACTGTATGTTCTCTGATTATTTCATAAGTGCTTTCGTAATTGTCTTGCAAAAAGTTAAAAGCTGAATTCCCATCTCAACCAAAACTATACCATCCCTTTAAGCTTTTAAAGTATCGAGGCACATAAAGGACTAGATATGAGGAATCCCTACTTTCTAACGAAGTTGACTTTTATGGAAGAGTAAAGCCAGCAAACACTGCAGTAGAAGTCTAATTCCAATCAGACCCAAAATAACATTTGACATTCAAAATGTTGTTTGCAAAGCATTTACACTGTATATCCTCTAGCACAATCACATACTCAGTTGAACTGTATGTAAAGAGTTTTTAGGCAATGACATCATGCTTTACAATGCTTCCACTGGTTTATACTATAAAAATATATATAATGAAATTACTTTTTTCTATTTATTCAAATTTTATTTAATTCAACTCCCTCCCCTTTACAAAGGCTTCATTTCTACATCACCACAATTCTGACATTTTATGTAAACAATATGATTTCCTATTATTGAATTCATGGCCAATATAGGAAATTCAGAAATAGAGTTCAACTTCTGCAATATTAACCAGTAACATACAACATAGTTCCTTCTTCATAGTGTTGGGCATTCTATGGAAATAGATATTTTTTCCACCACTGGGTACTCATCTAACCTTGAGTATCACACACTGCTCTGACACAATTTCTGAGAAATATCATCGATATCATACACCAGTGAGTCCCGACAGAAAGTAGAGGGAAGGAATTAAATCTTGTCTCAAAATGGACATACAGAATAGTGTATCATGGCATCATGCAGTCATTGTCCTGCAACAGGCATTTATCACTTTCTCTTTTGGAGAAAAAAAAAAAAAAAAAAAAAAAAACTTTCTCTATTTGACAGCAAATCAACTGAGGATTAAGTGACAGAATTGCAGATTTTGCAGTCAGCCCAGACAAAAATAAATAGATGAAACATTCCATTCCATCTCAATATCTCATGCACGATACAAGTTTCCTGCCATGAGCTCAGCCACTTGTGGCGATATGTCCCTGTTTTTAGTGGCATGATTCACCCAGTCACATTCTGACCACAACTCTCAACAACACACCTGAATAACTGGTACCCTGTGCAAGTGTGGGTGGTGTAACCCCCACCCCCACCCCCCCCCCCAAAAAAAATAATAATAATAACAATAATCAAATATAAAAAAAAAATCCTCAAAATGAACTTTCACTCAACAGTTCAAGTTAACCTACATGGAGTGAAATCAAGCAAAGAATATCGAAAATGTTTTTCAGAATATGGATGTAAAAAAAGGGAAGCTTTGGAACTTCTATTAAAACAATTTGCATACATTCACAAAATGTTAATATTACTTTAACGAATACAAACCTCCATATATACAAGTATACCAGAGGGTGCAATGTCAACATCTCACAACTTAAACAAAGTGCGTAACTTTAATATTTCCTTTATGCACGTCACCCATATTTTCAAATGGGAGCACAG
Organism: Diadema setosum; assembly: GCF_964275005.1. Taxonomy (NCBI): domain Eukaryota; kingdom Metazoa; phylum Echinodermata; class Echinoidea; order Diadematoida; family Diadematidae; genus Diadema; species Diadema setosum. The sequence goes on from NC_092689.1 coordinate 36,292,097, forward strand.
ACTTTTTTTTTTTTGACACATTACCCAAACTTCACAACAAAATGTGGGTATTCAGCAAGAATGTACCCTCGAATCGGCGGAGCCACAGCAAATCTGTGGGTGTCATTGTCGTAGCTCAACAACTTCTGCTGCGCCACTAATGTTTCAACCGGCAATGCTGTCTGATTTCCTGGGGCTCTTGTCTGAGGCAAGATAAGAATATAGCGGTGCATTTTTTGGCACCAGGTACTCCCAAAGTTATGACAACATTATCTACTGTACGTATCAAAAATACACATCAATCAGCTAATTTTATTTACGTGAACAGGGTCACTGTACAGAGGCAAGAACAGCCTTTTGTCAAGGCCCTCTCGCTGTATGGTGAAGAGAGCCCAGCTGAAAGGGGTTGCGCGAGGCACTTTGCTCGCCCCTTACAGTGAGAGGGCCTTGACAAAAGGCTAAGGCAAGAATGGCTTTTGTGACAGGTTGACAGAGAAAGGCACAATAGCAGTGTAAACTGAATGTACACCGCAGGAATGCTTGGCATGACAGATACATCAGTGGAGTTCATTCTGCATTCTTTACTCATCCTGATGTGAACAGGGTCAATGTGGGCCTGCATTCCACAGCATAGGGTAGGCACTGGCAAGAACATACATACATGTATCACTATTGCACATCCTTCGTGAAAAGTGTGTGACTAGTTTACAAGTTTAATATGGGAGTTTTGATCTAAGCCTGCAGTACAATATGTAGTGTGTACGTTTGTCAGAGTGCAAGATATCCAAGCATGGTCTGGTGTACATGTACCACAGGAGCAAACGCTTGCTTGGGACGAAATATGAAAGAAAATGGTACAATGATTAAACTAAACTTAAAAATAGAGCAGTAACTTCAGATAAACTTCAGTGGAGACCATGTACATGTACAGTTACCAACCCCACCCACTTCTCTTTCAGGTTCAATTAGCTTAGTCACTGAATGCCACATGCGTGTAAATGGTATTTGAGTGCTTTGTGAAATGATCAACAATACAAAGTCCTCATGCTGACAACAGCAACTGTATGTTTGATTTCCATTCAGATGCTCTTAGAATTTTTGAACAGAAACATTAAGAGATATGACCCCCTACCCCCCCCCCCCAAAAAAAAAAAAAAAAAACTAGAAATGTTGCTACAGCGACTGGTTATACCCCCGCCAAACAACATTTCATAAGCTTTGGTCAAAAAACTGAGGAAGTAGTTAAATCCGCAAGATCTTTCCTTGATCTTCTGCCATTAATATGCCGTTACCATGGCAACGTACTTTCGGGTACTGTCGAAAAATGCGTCTTGCACATCTACAACAAAAGGCACACATCTGTACCAAGTTTCATGGAAATTGGGCAAAAACTGAGGAAGTAGTTTGCAACACAAAATTTTCCATCATTTTGGCTCATAATATGTGAGCTGTTACCATGGCAACATACTTTTTGTCACTGTCAAGAAATGTGTCATGCTGACCTATATCCTAAGACAAACATTCAATATGAATTCCATGAGAATTGGAAGAACACTGATGAAGCAGTTTTGCCATGAAGCATTTTGCCCTATATTTTACCAATAACATGCTGTTACCATGGCAACGCACTTTTTGCCACTGCGGAAATATGTGTCTTGCACATTAACATATTCAGATGAACATCTGTACCTAATTTCATAAAAATTGATCAAAAACTGTGGGAGGAGTTCGCGACGCAAGATTTGTACCCATTTTTGCCCATAATATGCCGTTACCATGGCAACGTACTTTTGGGTACTGTCAAAAAATACGTCTTGCACATCTACAACCCAAGGCACACATCTGTGCCAAGTTTTATGGGAATCGGTTGAAAACTGAGGAAGTAGTTCGCGACGCAAGATTTGCAACGGACCGACCGCCCGACCGCCCGACCGACCGACCGCCCGCCCGACCGACCGCCCGACCGTCCGCTGATTCCTATATACCCCCTTCAAACTTCGTTTGGCGGGGGTATAAAAAGTTTGACCTCTAGATGACCCCATTGAGCCATGATCAGATCTAAATGTTTTCCGCACCAACATCCTGCACAGATCCTGTTATTGTCTCCGCTCTTTTTTTTTTTTTATTCCTTTCAAATCATCAAGTACATTATCAATGTCATGATATATCTACACAAGCATATTTTGCAAAATTCTATTCATAACAGAATGATTTCATCACTTCCTTGGGGGATCCATGCACACATTTTTGCACAAGGATGAAGAACTTTTCCTGGAATCTTTCCTGAGCCACAATATTACAACAACAACAACAACAAAAATAACAGCAAACAAACAAACAAACAAAATAAAATAGAAAAGCATCAGATTATTATCCTCCTATCTGACAAACCTTAACCCGTTGAGGACAAGTCCCGAGTATACTCGGGCAAGTGTCCATGGGAAGTGCGTGTTGTTGCAAAATCAGCCCATCGGGTTCATTCTCATAACTGCCATTCTATCCCATACAACCATTCAAAAGACTGGTTTGACCGAACACACATAATCAAAGAACAAAGGACGGAATCTGAAATACATGTAGGCCTATATCATCAAGTACAGAAATGTGGTTTATAATGGGACCATAAATCATTTCGTTGAATGAGGTGTCAAGGAAAGGGGACAGAAATTATGTCAGGCATACATGATCCATGGATATTCATGACTGCCAGTTGGAAACTAGATTTGTCAGTCAGCTGCAGCTTTTTAAGGTACACATGTCCATATACAAAAATCAATACCTGACGTTTTATCAGGCAACACCCGAACGTTTTAACGAATGGATGATGAAACTACAGTACAATCACTGTAGGCACTTATATGTGACAAGTAGAATGATGTACCACTTTCAATGCATGGTTTGTTGGTGACTTTCAGAGTAATAACAGGAGATTTACAAGTAGTGTATACACATGAAAGTTTGATGAGAGGTTCAATGTATTACAGTGCAGTACTTCAAGATCTGTACTATAAGGATTGTATGAAAATGGATTGCTAATAGGCAGCACTTCACGGCTACCAGTACTTAGAGAAAAAGTACAGTTTTGGTATGTTGTTGGATATGATTGAAAAATTACCAAGGTACAAAAATTCCTTCTACTTCCATATTGTGTGAAAGCTACTGTAAAATACATATATTATACCATACAACTCTGTGGAATTAAAAAATAAGATATCATGAAAACCTCCATTGCAAAGATACTGATTATCAGCATTGCCATATAATGCATAATGTTGTATTGTACAAGTATGGAACACATATTTTCACACACTTGCCCCATGCAATCCACAATGTAATTTTCATAATGATTTCTACTCCCATATTGTGCATAATACAGGCAAAGTTCATACATCTAAACACTGTAAAACACTCCATTTACCAAGGTACACGTTTTATGCAAAAAAGGTTACATTTCAAGATGTGATACATTTATCATCTCTCAAGGTTCTGTTCGTTGTTGTTGTTGCTGCTGCTGCTTCTGTTGTTGTTGTTGTTGTTGTTGTTGTTGTTGCCTGGCATGCGATAAACGAAGAACTATGACTTGGCACAACATTGTTAATTTTATTGTACATTTCAATTCATTCAATAAACCTCACTATGATAAGACTGGACATAACTTACACAAAAAATAAATAAATAATAATAATCATACTCAGTATGGCCGTAATGATAAAAAACAGTATAGGATTGATGGCATGAAGTTCATAAATAATGAGATTTCAAACCTAAATCCTTTAAATAATTAATAAAAAAGAGTAAAATCACAAACATTGTGCTCCAAGAAGTACACTGTTGACTACACATGTTCCAGCATAATCTGTAAACAAGCCAACACTGTGGGGCTGGGTTCACTTTATCATGACAAGGAGGAGGTTAGTCGAACTTTTTTCCCTTGTCTTGAGAGATAATTCCAAGAGATGTTTGTGCCGCCAGGAAGAGAGAGCCCGCTGCTGGCCATCCTGCTAATTAGGTGATCCGAGTATCCTCTCGGATCACCTTCTGTATCTGTACTGATTCTTTGTTTTCCTTCTTCTTCTTCTTCTTTATTTCTGGACAAAATTTGTGTATCGATTAGCTCAGAAAGTCCTCTTCCTATCAATGTCAAAATTATACCATATGTGTATCATGTCCCAAAGACGACGGGTCAAGTAAAATCGTAGTGATCAGTCGACCGTGACGTCACTATGACGTCATTATATGAAAACACATTTTCAATCATATCTCATTAATGGAATGGAATTTTTCAATGAAATTTACGTCACATATATTTCAAGTTATGCACATTCTACTCATATTATCAAAATTCATTTTTTCTCTTAATACGTGCGCGTACGCGCGCGTTGAAATATTTGTATGCTCAAATCGAGCTCAAAATTTTTTTGCACACGTTTCAGACCATTTGGAGCATTTTTTGAAAAATTGAAAAAATCGGACGGACGCGTACGCGCGCGCACATATACGCACGCACAGCTCATATGCAACGAAAATTTCCCGTTTTTTCACTTTGATCGGATGTCTGAAATGTCAAGGAATATTTCTACCAAGTTTCAAGTTAATCCCACTCAAAATGACGTCATACGGGTCCGTCAAAGTTGAAATTCCGCGCGCGCGTCAATGGCGATATACAGTGCAACAATGCCAAAAAACTGCCAATTTCAAATCCGATTTTACTCGTCAGGATGGACGGTGACCCCCCATTTTCTTTACATATTCTGAAAGCTGATGAGTTGTACATGTCATTTCATGGGTTGGCAATGCTGGAAAAATGATTAAAATATATCAAATTTCTTAATAAAGTTAAAAAAGTAAATTTTCAAAATGACGTCATCAAATTTCAAGTTCATTCAAGCATATCTCACTTATTCTTTAGTTGATTTTCGTCCAAATTTCAATATGTTGTAGCTTATTAAATGGTCTTTCAGATATAAAATAACAACAATTTGATTGGATGACGGCATCACCTCGTAAAAAGGGATTAAAAGTAACATTGTTAAATTTGACCAGTTTACGTGTTATCTCTATGGGAGTGCAGTTTTTCTGGAAATGAAAACTGACATGACTATCTTTATCGAGCACTAGCTCACTTATGCTTCGGTGAATTTCTCCCAGATTTTAGTATGTTGTAGCTGAGACTTTGGGCTATCGTTAGTGTGCCCTTCGTTTTTTCATACGGAGTCGGCATCATGCGCAAAAACTTGGTTGAAATTAAAGCTTATCTTCCATGTATTTTCATATTCCTTTCTTTCTGCAACTTTCTTTGCAATAACTCAAGAAAAACAAGCTCTATCAGCCCAATATTTTGCACATGTTTAGTTTATGTCACGTATATTATTTCATAAAATAACAACTACTTGATCGGGCACCTTCTTGGGTATGTAAATTAGGGTCAAAGGTCAAAAATGTTTCATCCTGTATCTTGGTGAATACATGTCTTATCTTTCCCATATTTTGCATACGTAAAGACCATGTTACAAGAATCATTTCACAAAATAGCCACTTTTTGCTCAGACGCCATCTTGTCTGTGCAAAGTAGGGTCAAAGGTCATATGTACTTCTTTCTTTATCTTCATTATGACGTGTTATCTCTATGGGAGGGAATTTTTCTAGATGTGAAAATTGACATGATTGTCTTTATCTACGACTAGCTCACTTACCCTTCCAATGCAATGCTCACAAAATGATTAAAAGATAAAAAATTTCTTAATAAAATAAAAAAAGTAAATTTTCAAAATGACGTCATCAAATTACAAGTTCACTCGAGCGTATTTCACTTATAATCTGCCAATTTTCTCCCATATTTCAGTATGTTGTAGCTTATGAAATGTTCTTTCATTAATGTAAAAACAACATTTTGATTGAATGACGTCATCGCCTCGTAAAAATGGATTGAATGTATCCTTGTAGAATTTGACCAGTTTACGTGTTATCTCTATGGGAGAGCAGTTTTTCTGGCAGTGAAAATTGACATGACTATCTTTTTCGAGCACTAGCTCACTTTTGCTTCTGTGAATTTTTCCCAGATTTTAGTATGTTGTAGCTGAGACTTTGGGCTATCGTAAGTGTGCCCTCCATTTTTTCATACGACGTCGGCATCACGTCGAAAAACTTGGTTGAAAATGGCACGTGGCTTCGATGCAGCGTCATTTTGCTTAATACACAGGGCCTATGGAGCATGAAATAGGTCATTGCATAGCGCATCCGACTCGTAAACCTAAGGTCCCTGGTTCGAGGCTCACCCCTGCCAATATTTTTTTTTCAATTTTTTAAACACTTTTTTTCTTCTTTTTCTTTAGTTAGTCTTAATCTCCCTTCCTAACTTTATCTTTTTCTGATTTTTTTATGCTTCTCCTTCAAATTTCTATAAAATAACATATTTTTTCTTTATTTTTCTTTCTTTCTACTACTTTCTGTGCAATAGATGAACAACAACAATGGCTATCAATCCCATATTTTGCACATGTTTAGTTCATGTCACGTACATTATTTCATAAAATAACAACTACTTGATCAGACACCATCTTGGGTATGTAAATTAGGGTCAAAGGTCATAAATGTTTCATCCTGTATCTTGGTGAATACATGTAATATCTTTCCCATATTTTGCACACACAAAGACCATGTAACAAGGATCATTTCACAAAATAACCACTTTTTGCTCAGACGCCATCTTGGGTGTGCAAAGTGAGGTCAAAGGTCATATGTACTTCTTTCTATGTTGTCGTCATGACGTGTTATCTCTATGGGAGGGATTTTTTTTAATGTGAAAATTAACATGCTTTTCTTTATCGAGCACTAGCTCTCACTTACCCTTCGGTGAATTTATCCCAGATTTTATGTTGTAGCTAAGACTTTGCATTTTGCATCTTGGTGAATACCTGTCCTATCTTTGCCATATTTTGCACACGAATATAGACGATGTCGCAAGAATCATTTCACAAAATAACCACTTTTTCCTCAGATGCCATCTTGGGAGTGTAAATGTGGGTCAAAGGTCATATGTATTCTTTGCTGTATCTTCGTTATTAAGTGTATACAGAATTGGTACCAAAGATGACAGATATGACTCCCTTTTCTAAATGAGAATCCAAACCTCACACGGCCAATGTCTCTAAACACAGACGAAACTTGTATTGTCATGCCTATTACGATCAGGACTCGAATCATTGATTAAAAAAAAATCGGATCACCTTAATTTGTCAGTGATGACAAATTACAATCTCTAGTCTTCTTCTTCTTCTTCTTCTTCTTTCTTTATTTCTGGACAAATTTTGTGTATCGATTAGCTCAGAAAGTATTCTTCCTATCAATGTCAAAATTATACCATATATGTATCATGTCCCAAAGACGACGGGTCTAATAAAATCATTGTGATCAGTCGACCGTGACGTCACTATGACGTCATTATATGAAAACACATTCTCAATCATATCTCATCAATGGAATGGAATTTTTCAATGAAATTTACGTCACATATATTTCAAGTTATGCGGATTCTACTCATATTCTCAAAATTCATATTTTCTCTTAAAACGTGCGCGTACGCGCGCGTTGAAAAATTTGTATGCTCAAATCGAGCTCAAATTTTTTTTGCACACGTTTCAGACCATTTGGAGCATTTTTTGAAAAATTGAAAAAATTGGACGGACGCGTACGCGCGCGTGCATATACGCACGTACAGCTCATATGCAATGGAAATTTCCCGTTTTTTCACACTTATCGTATGCCTAAAATGTCAAGGAATATTTCTACCAAGTTTTAAGTCAGTCCGACTCAATATGACGTCATACGGGCCCGTCAAAGTTGAAATTCCGCGCGCGCGTCAATGGCGATATACAGTGCAACGATGCCAAAAAAACGCCAATTTTAAATCCGATTTTACTCGTCAGGATGGACGGTGACCCCCCATTTTCTTTACATATTCTGAAAGCTGATGAGTTGTACAAGTCATTTCATGGGTTGGCAATGCTGGAAAAATGATTAAAATATATCAAATTTCTTAATAAAGTTAAAAAAGTAAATTTTCAAAATGACGTCATCAAATTTCAAGTTCATTCAAGTATATCTCACTTATTCTTAGTTGATTTTCGTCCAAATTTCAATATGTTGTAGCTTATTAAATGCTCTTTCAGATATATAATAACAACAATTTGATTGGATGACGGCATCACCTCGTAAAAAGGGATTAAAAGTAACATTGTTAAATTTGACCAGTTTACGTGTTATCTCTATGGGAGTGCAGTTTTTCTGGAAATGAAAACTGACATGACTATCTTTATCGAGCACTAGCTCACTTATGCTTCGGTGAATTTCTCCCATATTTTAGTATGTTGTAGCTGAGACTTTGGGCTATCGTAAGTGTGCCCTTCGTTTTTTTCATACGGAGTCGGCATCATGCCCAAAAACTTGGTTGAAATTAAAGCTTATCTTCCATGTATTTTCATATTCCTTTCTTTCTGCAACTTTCTTTGCAATAACTCAAGAAAAACAAGCTCTATCAGCCCAATATTTTGCACATGTTTAGTTTATGTCACGTACATTATTTCATAAAATAACAACTACTTGATCGGGCACCTTCTTGGGTATGTAAATTAGGGTCAAAGGTCAAAAATGTTTCATCCTGTACTTTGGTGAATACATGTCCTATCTTTCCCATATTTTGCATACGTAAAGACCATGTTACAAGAATCATTTCACAAAATAACCACTTTTTGCTCAGACGCCATCTTGTCTGTGCAAAGTAGGGTCAAAGGTCATATGTACTTCTTTCTTTATCTTCATTATGACGTGTTATCTCTATGGGAGGGAATTTTTCTAGATGTGAAAATTGACATGATTGTCTTTATCGACGACTAGCTCAATTACCCTTCGGTGAATTTCTTCCAGATTTTAGTATGTTGTAGCCAATGTAATACTCTTTAAGTTTTGATCAATCAAAGTTTTAATCGGATGATGTCTTCACCTCGTGAAAATAGATATAATGTAACCTTGTCAAATTTAACCAGTTTACGTGTTATCTCTATGGGAGGGAATTTTTCTGGAAATGAAAATTGACATGACGGTCTTTATCGAGCACTACCTCACTTACTCTTCTGTAAATTTCTCCCAGATTTTAATATGTTGTAGCTGAGACTTTGGGCTATCATCAGTGATTCTCCATTTTTTCATACGATGCCGAGATCACGTCAAAAAACTTGGTTGACATCAAACTTATCTTCGATGTATTGAGATATTTCTTTCTCTCTGCAACTTTCTTTGCAATAACTCAAGAAAAACAGTCCCTATCATCCCCATATTTGGCACATGTTTAGTTTATGTCACGTACATTATTTCATAAACTAACAACTACTTGATCAGACATCATCTTGGGTATGTAAATTAGGGTCAAAGGTCATAAATGTTTTAACCTGTATCTTGGTGAATACATGTCCTATCTTTCCCATATTTTGCACACGCAAAGGCCATGTTACAAGAATCATTTCACAAAATAACCACTTTTTGCTCAGATGCCATCTTGGCTGTGCAAAGTTGGGTCAATGGTCAAATATACTTCATTCTGTATCTTCGTTATAGTGTATACCGAATTTGGTAACAAAGATAGCAGACCTGACTCTCTTTTCTAAATGAGAATCCAAATATCACACGTCCAATGTCTCTAAACACAGATGAAACCTATATGGTCATGCCTATTGCGATCAGGACTCGAATCATTGATTAAAAAAAAATCGGATCACCTAATTTGTCAGTCTTGACAAATTCTAAGTCTAGTTAAAATCTTGCAGCCGCACGACTCTGCAATTCCAACGCTACCTGGTACACTAGCTACATTGTACAGAGCATCTCCCATACCCCTACTCCTGTACTCTGCAGATACACTGGTTATACTGTAAATCATTTCAAGAGCTCTACTAAACTCAGATAGTCTTTTGAATATATCTGTATCTCTGAAGGTACATCGTACATTCTATTCAGAAGGCTAATCAAGTAATCACAACGATGGTTTAAAGAGATAATTTGCATTGTTTTACCCTACACTGCAGACATCATTTACTGCAAATAAACACTTCTTCATACCCTACAATGTAACATCTAGAAGTATTTCATCAATTTGACTAGAGAGCACCCCCCCCCCATCACCCTCAACAAATAGATGTAATTGTGATGAACACTGGCCAGTAACGTGACAGATTTCATCAAAATGAGTTTGACTCTTTAAAGTCTTTGTTGTATCATTCATGAAGTCCTTTCAATTCATCAAACTATGTCTCTTTAAAACATGGAATTAACGTTAGTTCCTCGAAAATACAAGGAAACTATGCCATTTTCATTACAGCCTTAAACCCCATTATGCCCGGGGGCAAGATTGTTGTGTGCAATAGCATATGACATTTCGAGGCAGTGGTTCTGAGGAAATTAACTTTCAATCTTTTCATCTCAAAAGAGTTTGTGGAGATAGAGGAAAAGAGGCCATTTATTCAATCTTCCTGTAATCTGACAAAGCATTACTTGTACTGGAACAAACGTGAGCACCTTAGAAAGATCATGTGCATTGGTGGCATGTAAAGCACACTTGCATGGTAAAGTGTGATACCTTTCAGCAAACAAGGAAGTTATTTCATTTCTCGTAAAGCAATAGGGAACTCATGAATTTTGTTTTATCAAGGAAGATTACCTTCAATAGAGACATTATTGTTTGCTGAACAAATTGTATCTTCACAAACATACATCATGCCTTCAAAATGAGATATATCTTCATTTACAATGAATCATGTTGAGGCAATTTTTTTTTTTATTTCTCCTAGATTTAAGTTTGCAATTAAATGTTCAATAACTTTGTTGCGCAATAAGCATTCCAATCTATAACTGGCAGGTGTTTAAACCTGACAATTTCACCACACTTTTGAGTGGCCATAGAGACCCTGTTCTAAAGATTTCAATCTCTTCTAAAAGGTACATGTAACCACTCACTAGTTTGGAAAGGAAAACAAACTGGTTACAGTGTGTATAACTCGATACAGTAGTATTTTATGAACAACAACTTTCTACTACTGGCATTTACCCAAACATTCATCGTGGTCATACACTGAGGGTGCACAAAGTTTGGTTCTACCGTAAAAAGACAAGAATATGAGAAAACGGTCAAGCGGTACTATCAAAACCAAAAACTATCAACACATCCATATTTCTGACCAAGTTTTCCTTACTCAGTTTGAAACACTGCATGACTTCAGGGCACTTAGTCTCCTTTATAGCTGAATATCTTCTTGTTAGTCGGATATTCCACTTTAGGCCTATGGTCCCATTATATAGAATACTGCATTAAATCATTGACACTAGATACAACTTAAACCCAGTTTGCAAGCACAATTTTACATGATTACATTCGTCATTTAAGTTTTTTGAAAAATGTGTTCAATCTACTAATCATCATTATAGTGTTCATTACTTCTAAAGAGAATCCTTTCTGCATGATTTGTAATCCCAAATGTTGGCCAATACACTTTGACTCATTAGTAAACAACAAACATGAAAGCCATACCAATCACACACTGGTATTATACTGGTTTGCCATGGTAATTGTTTTGGAATTTCCACACACCGATACTGCAGTTCCGGTTGAGTGTAAACAACGATGTAACTCTTAATGGATGGCTGCACGAAGCGGCTTATGTCGCATGCTTCAAATTCCTGCGACATGACGAACATGAATATGGGACGATGAATATTATTCCTGAGGGCTATTTTAGGTGCAAGAATGTCAGATAAGCCATGTGAATGGTGGCACTGTCTCCTCATGGGGACAGCTTGAGTTTTATCCTGGAAAAATAGAACTGAACACAGATTATAAAACAGTATCACTACGTGATATCTTCTACTTTGAAAAGATGGTGTATCATTGGGCCAAGTAACTATCAGAAATACACTTACAAATGTAGCATGATACTATAAAGAATATAAAGGAAGAATGAAGAACCTTTACTGTATCAAACTGTGGTTATGTCCATGTAAAGTGTGTTGATGGAAAAACTAAAATAAGAAACATCCAAAATATGCCAAATTAGACATAACTTGATCCTTAGATGCTCTTCTGTGAAATGAACAGCACTGAATCAAAATCAACCTTTTATAGCTGCATCATGTCAGTCCCATATAGGCAAATTTATGTGGGCACCAGTAATTCACCAGCAGGCTTATCACACGCTGTCGAGGGTTCCTAGTTTTTATACTGTATGAATTCATTTCTATATAACGTTTCTGACCAACGTGTATAAATTCAGTTTTCTGGTATCTGCACAAATACAAACAAAAGATAGAATTCAGACAGGAAAGCATTCTTTACATCTTGTCAAAGCAAGCACCTCTCTCAATGTGAAATGCAATTGAAAGTGTACAATGTACAATGTACAATGTACAATATACATGCAAGTTGGTTTACTGAACAATTAGCTTATAGTGTAGAACAGACAAATTATGTACGCATGATGTTCCCACTGATGAAATATCATACGGTTTCCTCCCCGCCCCCCTTAAGTGCTTGAAAAAATACCTTCAATTGTTGGTGCTTAGAAACAAAAGTCTACAACATTGTGATTTCTGACTGAAAGCATTGTGTATTCTGTATATCATTATGATAATCATAAACCACACGGACTACTTGGACACTCAGAATACCATACTCGGCTAATAAAGAAAATACCCTCAAGCGTACAACTACATGTAATACATACATGATTTGACCGCTGGTGGCTCAGTGTTCTCATAGCGAATGCCGAAGTCAACAATTTTTTTATACAAATCATGAAGGAACGCATTCACGCGAGTCAGCATGCTATGTCATATTAATCCACAGTAAGACATGTTGCTGCGTTTCCCATTGCATGCAGTGACCATCTGCAGACTCAACAAAATAAATCCCGACACTGAAAGTGGCAATGAATTAGTAAGAATTCTAGCATGGATGGTGGTAAACGTACGCATATTCCCACGAAAACAATTTATATCAATGCGTTGCTACATACGTATGTATTTGCCAGCTTTGCCCCCCTGCCCAAATGCTGTCGATAATTGTCAACATAGCTGCAGTATTAACCAATCAAGATCCCTTACTATAAAGTCCCCTTAATGAGGTTGCTCTGTCTCATAACAGCAACAGATAAAAAGACACAAAAATCCATACATGCAAATTACCGCCATGACATCACCCACACAGGTACAATGTACTACATCAGACGTGGCTGCATTTTATTCATATACTGTACTTGTACAATGTGAAACCACAACTATACTAGCTGTCTACAAATTTGTGATGGCCATCAACCAGATTATACAACAACAACAACAACAACAAAAAGAAAAAACTTAAAAGCATACAACATGACAGAACGAAATTTATTCGACCGCCGTCACGTATTACAGCTCTCCAAATGGTTTCTAAACCCTTAATATAGTATCTGTGCAGCGGGCAGAGGGCAGTTGACTAATCATTATCCTGATTTGGGTATAGATTTCATTGATTGGTATTGCTACGGACAGACCATTGGAGATAGAAAGTACTTCACAATGCGCATGCCAACTTTCTGCCTGTCCCTACGTAATACATGTACGTGCCGGGGACATGGGCAGTTCTCCGCACAGCCTGCCACGTCATTTGCGCCTGGTGTTAATCAATTTTTCCTAATAGGGGCTTGCTATCAGTGGCTTCATTTATTAGTACCTGGCCTTTCTGATCTCGCCGTAATAAGATTAAAGATAACTGGACGCTCGCTCACAGGCCAGGCCGAGGGTTAAAAAAGGAAACATTACTAGAAATTGGGAGGGAGAGGGGAAGGAATGTTTAAAATGCTCGCTTAAGCAGGAAGGAGAGAGAGAGAGAGTGAGAGGGGAGGGGGATAGAAGGAGTTAGAGAAAAAAAAAAATAGGCCAGAGCCTAAACTTTGATATGAAGTATTACTCACAGCATCTGGTCGAGAAACTCCGCCAATTGAGAAACAGCATTTCTACACAAACTTACACACAAACACACACACAAGCACAAACACACACTTACACTTACACATACACACACACACACACACATATCTCCGTCATCACCAAAACAACATCATTTCTTGCTGACTCAATTTTGAAATTAAAATCTCTCTCCCTCTATCTTTCTCATTCTATATCTCCTATCCAAAGGCTTTGCTCTCCCCTGCATGATAGCTCAGTCTATATATCAATATCTACATTAGACAGCAATGCAATGTGTACGCCATGTATTTACAGAGTCTAATTTTTTGCAAATTGGGACTTTTCGACAATTTCGCGAGTGTTTAAATTCATGATTGTGGAGTACAGTAATGAGCAGCAAAATGTACATGTGCACAACGCATTTATGGCAGGATCAGAGAGTTAATATTTTTGCATGTTGTCAAATTTGCAAATAGCACCCGACTTGCAAAATTTGCAAAAATAAAAAATGCACAAAACTTGTAATATGTCATATATACAGCCTCAGCATACATACATTGTATGTATCTCTCTCCCTCTCTCTCTTTCTCTAGCTCTCTCTCTCTCTCTCTCTCATCTGCTCTAGCCATTTAATCTCATAATCTCTCTATCTTGGATCCAAAATGCCAGGGAGCTACAGATAAACATGTCCAGTTGCCATGGCAACAAAAATTTGCTGTCTTACAATACATGGGAAATTTGAGGAAAGTCGTGCACCTAGGCTACAATGACATTCCACATTTTACTGTCCATGCCTCCACACATCATTACAACACAACAAAAACCCATTGAGAGTGTGTCATCTCTGGGTTCGTATGGCCATCCTAACTTTTGATTTGGGCAATCCATTCTCGTCTTCTGTTCCTGGTTTTGTTTTTCGACAAACACTTCCCTAATGGGCGATCACATACTGTATGAAAGCGTGTTGTTAAATTTGCGGTCCATCAGTGATTAATGCGAAATTCGCAAAAAAAATAATAGCTAATATAGAGTACATACACATACATTTTTTTTTTTCACCTTGATCTACATGTAGTTATTGATTTCATTCTCAAATCATATAGAAATAAACAATCCATGCTGGATACAAAATAAAATATACAAACACACACCACATACAAACACACACATACACACACACACACACACACACATACAAACACACATGACTGTGCGCCACTGGATACAAGCTCCACACTTCAAGTGGAGGTGTACACAACACGCACTATTGAGCATTAGTTTCTAAAGTGTCTCCAGTCTCCGGTCCGTTAGCACTCTTATTTCTCTCCCTTTATCTATCTATCTATCTATCTATCTATCTATCTATCTATCTATCTTTATATCTATCTATCTATCTATCCATCTATCCATTTTTGTATTCTATCTAAAAAACACAGTACCTTGCTCTATTGCTCACTCTTTTTCTCTCTGTTATATCACCATCTGTTTGAACTTCTTCCTCTTGTTGGTAACAAACAATCCCATCTTCTGCAGGAATCGGGCTCCGGGGCAACATCACTGTCACACCTACCGTTCTTAATCTGCCACCGAGATGACATATCTGGGACGTGTCCACTGATACTCTTTTCACGTACTTAGAGTATCTCCTACAGCGACTGCAAATTATCTAGTTGAACATTCAGGGATGCCAACTTTGTAAACAGCATTGTACATTGTAGCAGTCAGAGGGCTAAAAAGGGTATATATTCAGTGAAAATACAGTATTTTGACCTTTCCCGCAACAGTCAAATGTGCAGTCATGAAATTTTTGAAAAACAGTTTACCATGAAACGGGCAGTACTTTTGCCAAAAAGATACTGCACAAAAAGAAAAGAAAAAAAGTAACAGTTGGCATCTCTGCACAATGTAGGTTGGGAATCATATGACTGCTAATGCCAGAAATAGATGTACCAGTATAGAAAAAGAATTAAAGCATGATTATGTCTTTTATATCATACACAGTGTATCTGTGTGTCCATAAGTACATGCTTTACAAGGGTTTATCTGGCACTTACTCCTGTTTGTCTGTCCTGTTTTGTTTTTGTGTGTGCACATGTGATAGGAGGATAGATTTCACTGCAAAACTCTCTAAACACTGTTTAGTGGAATATTAAAGGGTACCACCACACAAAGACTTTGTGTTTGCTATATTAAGACTGATATACCTTAAACATATCACAACTATTTTCATCTAAAACATGCTTACTGACACCACAAAGGACAAGATTTGTGCAATCTTTTACTAGGTTGGCACTCTGAACCAATGCATCACTCGACACAATCGATGTAACAAAGAACGATTCTATATATTGCTGGCCCCTGCGTGCACCCAGTTGCAACCAAGGATGCCTGACATATAGAGCTCTAGTCTATACCTACTGTATGTGCATACATGTGACCAATGTTCTAATGCCATTGAAACAGTGGACCCACAAATTTAGAACCAATATCAAAGCATTGCACATCTATGCATACTACTAAAATAACATACATAGTGTACAGAAGAAAAGAGTTATGACCATGAAAAATATGCTCAGTAATTTTCACAAATGCCATTTATCAATCACTGCTCGCTTTTCTCTTGGCAGAAGTCATAGCCATGCTGTAGAAATTTCATTGACATGTGTTTTGAAAGTAAAAAATGTAAACAAAAGTCCTCCTCAGCCCAGAAAGCCCTCTTAATACTGGGCTCAATGTCCATCTGGTTAGAAAGAGCAGAAATAGAAAGAGGTTGAGACAATACCCAGTTTATCTTACTTCATATCCTTTGATAAAGAAACTGGAAGTAAACTTTGAATAATAGCATCACATTACAAGAGGCAAATTAGCGTAGCCGGAGAAGAGATACTTACACGTAAATTGATTTACTCTCTGCCCCCCCCCCCCCCATACACACACACACAAAAGAAAAGAAATCTAAATACCCATCTGACAACCATTTGATAAACTGCTGCTATATGAGCAACTCTTGCTACAATGACAAGTGTCATGGCTATGACAAGAATTCTGCTGTGATACTCATTAGCTGTTGCTGAAAAAAAAAAGAAGTTGCAATTCTAACAAGATTTAGTAAGTGTCCTTACATCATCTATTAAGAAATAGGACCCATGTTCTCATGATAACAAAGAAAATAAACAAAAAACAACCAAGATGTTTATGACATAACCCTATTTCAGGAAGGGCAGGAGAAGAATCTGTTTCATGTATTTCAAAAAGTTGGAAAAGGGAAAAAGCTGGATCATTTCAGTCCAAAGCTGACCAGGATGCCACGGGGAAGGTTCAGCGCTATAGATCGGACATGATGCTACTAAAGAACAGGGAGTGCCGTAGTGGTATAGCAGAAAGGGAAAATGTACTAAAAAGTTATGTATGTATGGAGAATTGATCATGAATGTGACTTAGATGATCTGTAACAGAGGTATTCAAGAGATCATTTGGGGGTCGAAGAACATAATGATATGATGGTGCTATGATGGCATCATAAAAGCTTGTCCAGTGTTGCCGCAAAACACCTATAGCAAATTTGGATTAGCGCAAGTGATTATAAATCTGCATTATACATGTTCAAAAGCCCCAGTCACTGATAGTGATACTCTCACTTTAAATATGCATTTACAGAAACAAACAGATGCTTGAGGCATGTTTTCCTCCATGAAAATCAAACACCTATCAATATCCTAGAAGCCTTCTCATAAGACTCTGTACTGGTTTAGAAAGCGAAGGTATTGTGGCATGCATATTACCCACCACATTTCTACCACAAAGCGGGAACATGCCCATCCTCATTTGCATGACTCTCTCCACATTACAGCTTTCCCCTCTTGTTTATTTCACGATCCATCCTCCTTGAAACTAATCGTTTTCGGATGTTGACGTCGCCATGGCGACGGACATACGAGTCAATTATCAGACGCGACACAGCAATTTGCACTGGAGCTCCGGGTTTTCATCACTGGCCTCCGGATATGAAAAGTTCCTTGGAAGAGTTGATGTTGAATGCAGAGGGCTGAATGTGAACAAAGTTTTGTGTATAATGCTGCCATAATACAACACCCTCCCATGTGAGGCTACATTAATGCACATGCAGTTGGTATACTTAGGTGTAGGAGGACAGAAAATAGTATTTTCCTATCTCTCCCAAACTATCAACATAAAAAAGTGACATTTGGACTTTGCACTCAATGAAGAATAACAAAATGTCTAATGAGGTATTGCATCTCTTTTGTTTGTGGGGATGGGGGTGGGGGTGGGAGGTTACACAGTCTACAATATGCTATTCAGTGGTACATGTATCATATTGATACTTCCACCCCAGTATCACATCATTCTGTCACTTAATGTCTGATCTCTAATGCCAATAATAATGCCAGGTATTTCTGCACCAGAACATGTACACACTATTCAGTCACTAAGGTGAATGAACAGACCTATCATTCCACATCTGAACACATGCAGAGCATTCAGGGTACTAGTGTACACACAGGAGAAACAGCAAATGACATAGACCCATCTGAAAGGGGTTATGGTGGTTGCAGAGAGCAATGTCACACTCCATCTGATTAAAAAAGAAAAAAAAATTCTCTCAGTCCTGGTCACCAACGGTCAATAAGTACTGGACAGACTGGATGCAGACAGTGACCATGCGAGCTATCCTGCAATTAGTAGCCCTCTCCTCTACCCCCTCCCAACCACCCCCCCCCCCCCCCCCCGCCCCTGTGACAGCCAGCCATATGAATGTGGCATGCTCCCATCTCATTGATTTGGCAGCTGTCAGTATAAGCTCTAGAGGGGGCATTGGCCCCGTCCAAATCACACCAGAAATATAATCCACATAGACACAGAAGTCACAACCAAGAACACAAACTTTCTGGTTGTCTGATTTCACCGTCTCCAAGGGGGTTTCTACACAACATGTTGTATGCACGCATACACAAATCTCATTTACCGGTCAATTCATATTTCATTCATCAAAGCAAAGGTTCTTGCCAGATTTGTCCGGGCAATCAATGGCGAACATTCACAGTAGATGGGTTTTTGCTCATCACTGCCTGAGGCAATGAAGTAGTATACTGCTCAGTATATAAGTTGGAGGTCAATGAACTTTACAGGTGGCATTGCTCGACTGGAAGCCCATCTATCACAACCCTACGACTGTCATCTTCAGAGGCAGCATTTCACGAAACTTGTCAGTCACCAATGACAGCTGTTTTACAATGTAAGTGACTGAAATCCTTGCATACGATTGGCTGAGAGCAAATTTGTCAATGAAAAATCAGTGAAAATCACTGATAAAACACTAGATGAAATGCCTCCCAGCGGGCCATCAACATCCAAATGTCGTGCGTTACACTTTACAACAGAGCAATCCTCAGGCTTGACTAAGAATGACAAATAATCCTTCTTTACGCATTGCAGGTATACCCTGCCTTTTGCCTATGATGTAAAACTAAAAATAAAAAATAAAAAAAAAGAGTCTTATTATCATGCATGGTTGCAAGACGACAATGAGCCCGGTATTACGGCACATCTCTTCAACTTGAATACTGTATATGCCGAATATTTCGTGAGGTTTTTATTTTCGCGAGTCAGGTGCTATTCGCGAAATTAAAGACATGCGAAAATATTGACTCTACTGATCCCGATGTGAATGTGACGTACGCATGTACACTTCTCCGTTCAGTACAGGACTCCACGATCGCAAATTCAACCACTCGCGAAATCATCGGGAATTCCCGATTCGCAGAAATTTAGACTCGCGAAATATATGGCGTATACAGTAAGATACATTTTGATAAATATGTTACTTTACCAAGCTCTGACAAATATTATGGTGTCTAAAGTCTCTGATGCGGAGCATTACACAAACACGTGCGCGCACACACACACATACACACACACAGTATTTTTTTTCTACTTGCACCAGTGGACACTTCAGCAAAGGTTCCCACACTTGTTAAGAGGGCAAGAACCCATAAACGAATTTCACCAGTGTGTAAGCGTGTTTTAGTTGCCCCGGGCTATAAAGGGGCAAGTAGGTTTGCAGCGGAGCATGATGCTCCACACATCTGCGGTCACCACCTTTAACGCCGTGAAATGAGAGCGGAGATGGCTTATCGAGTTGACCCCCGGCCAAGTCTTCTTGTTTTCACGCCGTGACGAGGAAGTCGAAATTCTTAGTCACTGTCAAAATCGAGGCGTCTGGAAAATCGCGGAGAGGAGATTGCCCACTTCCATCCCGATTTCCACCTGCCAATGCCTTTATAGTGGTGTATATGTATGATGTATAATGCATGCATCTGTGTAGTACAGTTGCCTAGCAACTGGTGAGGGTTTGCAGGCGATACAAATTGGCCAGGGCTCAACTATCTAGAGTAAGACAAAGGGAAAAAAATCACTGCACACCACAAATTTGAAATTCTCTCTCCTTCTTTCCCCTCCCCATGTACAATATGATTAATATGCATTTACATACACGTGTATACTCATGTGATACATAAAAACACATCATTTTGCACATAAGCATAATTATTTTTATGGTGTGCAAAGAGTGTTTTGGACATGTAGGTGCACAGTACTTGTACCTTGCAAAGTTGAAATATTTGTCACTGAAAAAAAAAAAATGTATACAGTACAATGTATCTAAAGTTCCTGTACACTGCTAAAAATACTATGAGGAAACTGGGTCACATTGTTAGGAAACCTCAGTCATGAATGAATATAATAATTTTGTTTCTGTCATATCTGGTCATTGATTGATTGATATGTCTTTAAAAAATAAAATCTGATTTGAAAAGTAGCAGGATTAAGAAAAAAATTAATATCAGCAACAAAATTAATCTTACCCAAACATATATTTACTTTCTGATAAAAATTCAAAGTTAATCATTGATGATTTCATTCAAGGTTTACAGCTTCTTTGTGTTGCTAAGTTTGAAAACATATATACTGTTTATATATAGTGACTACTTCAGAAAAACTACAACAAATGATTTGTCCTAACTCTACCAAAAGCTCATATATGCGTGTAACTTCACATAGATTTCTCAATATTTGCTTAAAAGCAAGATTTGACCACTCATTCAATTGAATCCAACAATTACATACTGTGAATGATACAATATGGAATATGTGGATATTACCATTAGAGACAGCCTGCAGAGATATTTTATTTATACATCTTTTCTCTTTTTCTTTTTCTTTTTTGAACTCAGGTACATGTAGCTTGTGCAATAGTCTTGGAGAGTGTGTGTTTAATGGGTTGCCAGCCCCTCTTTGGGAAAACTGGAATGGTCCAGAAAACCAGGCACAACCAGGCACAGCAAGGCAAATGAGTCTATTGTGGTTGGGTTGCTGTTGTTATTGTCTTCTACTTTTCTCTCACTCTCTTTCTGTTAACCAGTACAGGAGCTAGCAAGTATGTGACCAAGGGAGGGAAGGATGCAAGTATTTAATGGGTTAAAAAAAAAACAAGAAGAATACAAAGAAAACTGTAAGGAAGACGGAACAGTGAAAGTGGGAATTTACTACCGTCATGGTACTGCTGATCAGTTTCGTTCTGAGCTCATGCACAGTTTTGGCTCTCTTTCCACCAGAATGTGGAAAAATTTCCCTTTATACTCAGAGGAAAGTCTTCAGGAAGACATTAGCATACAATGCACATTCCGACAAAAACCCTCCTCGAGGGGTTTTGAACAGATAGACATTGATATCCTCCAGTAATGATATCTCTCTTGCATGCCACAATTTAGCTTAAATTCAGCAGCCTTCCAAGTAAGTGTTTTGTTCAAGTCAAACCCTCATTCAGCTCATTGACTCTTGACAACAAGCAAGCAACCTATCTGGAATGTCAAGCCTAGCACAGACAGCTCGGTTCTGTTACAAGCTTCCCCCAAAAGAGAGACTACAGTAACCCAAATGTTTATCATCAAAACTCACGTGCAGCACTCAAAAACTCATCTGCGACCACTTTTAACATCAGGTTCTTATGGAGTACACAAAATAAAATACTTCAAATCTATCAATACGCTCTTGTTAAAAAAATAATTTTAAAAAATCAATGGCAAGGGAAGCATGAAACATGTTACCCACACACACCTTGCACTCCATGCGCAATAACTACTTCGCGCTGGGCGACGGTCCACAAGTCTGCCATAGCCTTTCGTGCGAGAACTGCCGACAGAATTAGTTTGGGCATGTGAACAGGGCCTGCCCATTGATACCGAGCCCACCTCTTCTCATGTCAGGAATGCAAGGGTAATTTGTTGAGAGTGTCAGTAGGACAACTCCTGTTGACATTCCTCCTGGGAGTCTGTTTGGCATACCACAGTGGCCAGTGATGCTCTAGCCCCTCATCTGGTGGCTTGCCCACCATAGCCCCACATACAGCAAGCTGCGCGGGCATGGGTTATGAAGACCTAAAGTGTGTGCCATGGGTCAAGGACCGTGGTGTGTGTGTGTGTGGGGGGGGGGTCTTGTTGTTCTTTAATCTCTCAGCAAATTACTAAACAAATTCCAAACTGACATCCTCCATGAAGCAAATATATAGTGTATACAACCACATGAGCAAAAGATTTGTCTGAGGTAAACTGCTAGTGGATGGCAAGCCACGCATTCCGCACCACTGTAAACACATAGTCACCTTGTATTTTAATATCTAATGAAGATATGGCTACTACACTGTCCTTACAAATGTCCACTCTGTGACAAATGAAGAATGCTTGCTTCCTGTTACTTTCATCACTGCACATTTCAAAGGCATGCATTCCAGGACCACCACTTACAGAGAGCTACATTATACATATTAGTCGTATGAGACATACAGCATTGTATGTATGTGAGTACTGGTACACAAAAACACCAAGCTAAAGCCTTCGCCATTCCAACAGTGACTACATGACTGTATGCTTCATGCAACAAGCAATCCACATGATCTGTATCATAAATACCTCTATCGGTACATTCCCCCCCCCCCCCCCCCCGACAAATAACGCTTTGCAAATGGATGCATGGTGTACCTAATGCATGTAGTCTGTGTCCCAGACCTACAGTCATATCTGCCTGAATCGAGTCAGTGATCAAAATTATCCAATCAACGTATTCATATCTTTTCTTAGTTTTGTTTTGTTTTGTTTTTCAAGTAATACCAGGAGAAGAATTCACTATTTCACAGTTCAATATCATTTTCATTTACACAACACTCCATGAAGATCTATATGTACAGTTGAACATCCTTCTAGCTAAACATCATTTGCATCTATCTGACATTAATTTGTACAAAATGTAGAAGTACACTTGCATTGTACATGTTACAGCCTAAAATTCTT